>NC_084550.2:37020000-37190000 GCF_033978685.3 Nerophis lumbriciformis | reverse complement strand
CCGGAAAATTCGGGAGGGTTGGCAAGTATGACCCTTTGGGACTGTGAGACAAGGGTTGGCACTTTTGTGACTTCTGCGGTGCTTTTTTGTGAACTTCTGGATCTGCCTCTCGGGAGCCTTTTGGCCATGGAGACCAGCTGCTGGGTCTCTGCCACACCAGAGTCCGTTTGGAGAGACTGGAGGGGATGCGGATGAAGAGACTGGGCTGCGGAGCTTCACAGTGTCTTGGCTGAATGAGCAGGTATCGGACACCTCGGTCTCCTTAGACGTATCCTCGCTCATCCATGCGGACTGGACACTGGTCGAGAGTTGGTGGTGCGGCTGAGGGTGGAGTCGGCTTTCTTGGTTGCTTTGTTGGGTCTGCTCCTGTCTCTGGCCATGCTCCCCCCGGCCCCAGCAGACGATGGCGTGGAACACCGCAGAGGCCACCACAGTATATGTGGGTGTTGAAATGTTTTTGTTTGGTTGCTTGTCTATGTGTGTACGCAATGTATATTATTGGTTGATTTTTTTTTTATGTTTATATTTGTTTTTTTGTTGTTGTTTTTTTGCTTTTGTAGCTGTGGCTAGAAGTGACTGCTTGCATCACCTCTGCTCTTTTAATGTCTTTAATGTCCTTTGTGTTCTTTGATGCTTCCCTCTTACACACATGCTTATGTGTGCAATGGCTATGAGTTTTTTTGTTTTTTTTTCTTGGCCCAGGCTTAGACAGAATAGTTGTTTCTTTTTACTAAAATATATACCGTATTTTTCAGAGTATAAGTCGCACCGGAGTATAAGTCGCACCTGCCGAAAATGCATAACAAAGAAGGGAAAAAACATATATAAGTCGCACTGGAGTATAAGTCGCATTTTTGGGGAAAATGTATTTGATAAAAGCCAACACCAAGAATAGACATTTGAAAGGCAATTTAAAATAAATAAAGAATAGTGAACAACAGGCTGAATAAGTGTACGTTATATGAGGCATAAGTAACCAACTGGTATGTTAACGTAACATATTATGGTAAGAGTCATTCAAATAACTATAACATATAGAACATTCTTTACGTTTACCAAGCAATCTGTCACTCCTAATCGCTAAATCCCATGAAATCTTATACGTCTAGTCTCTTACGTGAATGAGTTAAATAATATTATTTGATATTTTACGGTAATGTTTTAATAATTTCACACATAAGTCGCTCCTGAGTATAAGTCGCACCCCCGGCCAAACTATGAAAAAAACTGCGACTTATAGTCCGAAAAATACGGTAGTGAAGTCAGTTATGTTTCATATAATGAGATCATTCATATATCATTTTCCATGATTTTAAAAGTTTTGTCACAATTATTCCTTGTATTTTGTAAACAATTGGGGCAAGCGGTAGAAAACTGGATGAATGGATGTATTTTGAACATTCAAAGTGTATCAAATTAGTGCTTTGTTTGATTTATTTGCTTAATCCATTCCATAATTTAATTCCACATACTTATATACTGAAGGTCTTAAAGGGGAACATTATCACAATTTCAGAATGGTTAAAACCATTAAAAATCAGTTCCTAGTGGCTTATTATATTTTTCGAAGTTTTTTTCAAAATTTTAACCATCACGCAATATCCCTAAAAAAAAGTATAAGTCGCACCCCCGGCCAAACTATGAAAAAAACTGCGACTTATAGTCCGAAAAATACGGTACATGTACTGTATATAGAGACATACTGTAATAACTTGAAGTAAGTAATGAAGATTAAAAACCAATTACCAACAAAAAAATATAACATAAAAAAATAACTAAAAGCAGTCTTTTTCTCACATTGTGTCGACTTTTTTCTTATAAAATTGGGAAAAATGTCTCATATTATTTCTGTTTTGTCATGTCTGTGTGATCATGTTTTGTTTTAGTAATGTTCGGTTTAATTTTTGGACTTTTTGTGCACTTTTGTTTTGTTTTGTCACCATAGTTACCCATTAGTTTCACCTGTCATGTCACGCACCTGTTTTGAGTCACGCACCTGTTGTTAATCATGTCTGTGTTATTTAAGCTTTTCATTTTCTGTTGTTCGTCCTGGTGTCATATCCTTTCTAACCCTGCTATCCTCTCGTTTCAAGCCCTGTTCACGGTCCCATGCCACAGTAAGTGTTTTGTTATTTCGTGTTCAGTTTCTGCCTTTGTGCAAGTTTTGTTTTCATTCGCCAAGTTTTTTTTACCTCCGCCATTGTGCGCGCTTTTCGTTTATTCCTTTTTTGATAGTAATAAATAAATCATGTACCCACCTTCAAGCCATGTCCGATCCAAATTCTCTTGCATCTTGGGAAAACAAAAACTCCATAGTCCAAGTCCTGACATGTTTCTCATTAAATTATTAATTTTTATGTAAATTTTTTAATGTAAAATTATTACTTTTTAATGCAAAATGGTGACATTGGTCATATAAAAATCTGACTGTTATCACAACATTGCCAATGTTTTTGGTGTTCTTGTAAAAAAAAGTGAATATTTTTTGAGTAAAATTCCGATTATTATAATATTGCCAAAATTTTAAAGTTTTCTCATAAAATTGTGACTTTTGTCGCGTAAAATGACGCCTCTTTTCATAAAATTGCCAAAATGTTAAGCTTTTCTTGTAAAATTGCGACTGTTATTGAGTGCAATTCCAACTTTTTTCATAATATTGCACAAATGTTCAGTTTTTCTTGTAAAGTTTTGACTTGCGTTGATTAAAATGACCACTTTTATTATAACACTGCCAAAATTCTAAGTTTTTCTTGAGAAATTGGGACCTTTTTCTCGTGAAATTCCAACTCATTTTTCACAACAAGCTTTTTTTTATATTTGCATAGTATGCATATATTATTAATGTTGCAAATACACATCTTTATATATCTAGAAAGGCTGGTTCTAAAGAGGTAGGCATTTTTCGGAGGTCTCAAGAAGGTAACAAATACAAGAATGTAAGTGTGTGTGCGTGTATGTGTGTGTGTGTGTGTGTGTGTGTGTGTGTGTGTGTGTGTGTGTGTGTGTGTGTGTGTGTGTGTGTGTGTGTGTGTGTGTGTGTGTGTGTGGCTGCACAGGCGTCTTACCTCTGAAGAGCATGCTCTGACTGAAGTCACTGCGCATGTCATTGGTGCAGACAGCCTGAACCCGAAAGAGATACAACACGTCGGTTGAGACGGGAGAAATGACAGCCTCCTGTGTGACAAACACACACAAAAAAAAGGGTTAAAATTGCCAGGGATATTTCTTCTTCGAGTAGAATGGAAAACGTAGGGAGTCATTTTTTGGACACGTAGTTTTGCTTACAGAACCAAACACAATGAGTTCACCCTGTTGCTATAGTAACACCCGTTTCGGTGCACACACACACACACGGGCATACTCCCTAGTTTCCATGATGAGAGAACGTACAGTAGGTTACATTGTCATCCTTCACTATCATCGCCAGTGAAGAATGCACTAAGGACCTGGTAAGTCCGAAAGAGAAAGAGATGATACCGTATTGTCTGCTCACAGATGCTACCGGGTGGTTGTTTGAGCACACTGCAGCTAGTCCCACTTCTTAATGCTTTCAGTCAAACGTACACACCTTCTCATTCAATGGGTTTTCTTTATTTTACATTGCAGATTGTCACATCAAAACTATGAATGAACACATGTTTTATATTCTAGTTTCTTCAAAATAGCCACCCTTAGCTCTGATTACTGCTTTGCACACTCCTGGCATTCTCTCCATGAGCTTCAAGAGGTAGTCACCTGAAATGGTTTTCACTTCACAGGTGCGCTTGAAGCTCATGGAGAGAATGCCAAGAGTGTGCGAAAAAGTAATCAGAGCAAAGGGTGGCTATTTTGAAGAAACTAGAATACAAAAACATGTTTTCAGTTATTTCTCTCTTTTTTTTTTTTGTTAAGTACATAACTCCACATGTGTTCATTCATAGTTTTGATGTGACAATCTACAATGTAAATAGTCATGAAAATAAAGAAAACGCATTGAATAAGAAGGTGTGTACAAACGTTTGGCCTGTACTGTAAGATGGAGCAAAAGTAGACGTGTGTGTGCGTGTGTGTGTGTGTGTGTGTGTGTGTGTGTGTGTGTGTGTGTGTGGCAGCGCCCCGAGACACGCCCCCGCTCGCGCTGGCCAGATCGGCAATCTGCAAACCTGGGATTGATGAGGGCGAGCGGTACAAGGACCAGTGGTATGAGGGGCCGTTAGGGACATTATTCAGAGTTCCTCTTACATACACTACTGAAATGCTCTCACATAAACAACTGAAATCTTTTTCTTTTATACACACTACTGAAACACTCTTATGAACACTACTGAAATGCTCTTACATACACTACTGAAATGCTCTCACATAAACAATTGGAATAATTTTCTCTCACACACCCTACTGAAACACTCTTATAAACACTACTGAAATGCTCTTACATACACTACTGTAACACTCTTATAAACACTACTGAAATGCTCTTACATACACTACTGAAATGCTCTTATAAACACTACTGAAACGATCTTATAAACACTACTGAAATGCTCTTGTAAACACTACTGAAACGCTCTTATGAACACTACTGAAACAGTCTTATATACACTACTGAAATGCTCTTACATACACTACTGAAATGCTCTCACATAAACAATTGAAATGTTTTTTTCTCACACACCCTACTGAAACACTCTTATAAACACTACTGAAATACTCTTACGTACACTACTGAAACACTCTTATAAACACTACTGAAATGCTCTTACGTACACTACTGAAATGCTCTTATAAACACTAGTGAAACGCTCTTATAAACACTACTGAAACGCTCTTATAAACACTACTGAAATGCTCTTATAAACACTACTGAAACACTCTTATAAACACTACTGAAACAGTCTTATATACACTACTGAAATGCTCTTACATACACTAATGAAATGCTCTCACATAAACAATTGAAATGTTTTTCTCTCACACACCCTACTGAAACACTCTTTTAAACACTACTGAAATGCTCTTACATACACTACTGAAACACTTTTATAAACACTACTGAAATGCTCTTACGTACACTACTGAAATGCTCTTATAAACACTACTGAAACACTCTTATAAACACTACTGAAATGCTCTTACATGCACTACTGAGATGCTCTTATAAACACTACTGAAATCCTCTTATAAACACTACTGAAACGCTCTTATAAACACTACTGAAATGCTCTTATAAAAACTACTGAAACACTCTTATAAACACTACTGAAATGCTCTTACATACACTACTGAAATGCTCTAATAAACACTACTGAAAAGCTCTTATAAACACTACTGAAAAGCTCTTATAAACACTACTGAAATGCTCTTATAAACACTACTAAAACGCTCTTATAAACACTACTGAAATGCTCTTATAAATACTACTGAAATGCTCTTATAAACACTACTGAAACGCTCTTATAAACACTACTGAAACACTCTTATATACACTACTGAAATGCTCTTACATACACTACTGAAATGCTCTCACATAAACAATTGAAATGTTTTTCTCTCACACACCCTACTGAAACACTCTTATAAACACTACTGAAATGCTCTTACATACACTACTGAAACACTCTTATAAACACTACTGAAATGTTCTTATAAATACTACTTAAACAGTCTTATAAACACTACTGAAACAGTCTTATATACACTACTGAAATGTTCTTACATACAATATTGAAATGCTCTCACATAAACAATTGAAATGTTTTTCTCTCACACACCCTACTGAAACACTCTTATAAACACTACTGAAATGCTCTTACATACACTACTGAAATGCTCTTATAAACACTACTGAAACGCTCTTTTAAACACAACTGTAATGCTCTTAGAAACACTACTGAAACGCTCTTATAAACACTACTGAAATGCTCTTGTAAACACTACTGAAATGCTCTATAAACACTACTGAAACGCTCTTATAAACACTATTGAAACAGTCTTATATACACGACTGAAATGCTCTTACATACACTACTGAAATGCTTTCACATAAACAATTGAAATGTTTTTTCTCTCACACACCCTACTGAAACACTCTTATAAACACTACTGAAATACTCTTATAAACACTACTGAAACGTTTTTATAAACACTACTGAAATGCTCTTGTAAACACTACTGAAATGCTCTTATAAGCATTACTGAAATGCTCTTATAAACACTACTGAAACAGTCTTATATACACTACTGAAATGCTCTTACGTACACTACTGAAATGCTCCTATAAACACTACTGAAACAGTCTTATATACACTACTGAAATGCTCTTACATACACTACTGAAATGCTCTCACATAAACAATTGAAATGTTTTTCTCTCACACACCCTACTAAAGCACTCTTATAAACACTACTGAAATGCTCTTACATTCACTACTAAAACACTCTTATAAACACTACTGAAATGCTCTTACGTACACTACTGAAATGCTGTTATAAACACTACTGAAACGCTCTTATAAACACTACTGAAATGCTCCTATAAAAACTACTGAAACGCTCTTATAAACACTACTGAAATGCTCCTATAAATACTACTGAAATGCTCTTATAAACCCTACTGAAACACTCTTATAAACACTACTGAAACACTTGTTTAAACACTACTGAAATGCTCTTATAAACACTACTGAAATGCTCTTACATACACTACTGAAATGCTCTCACATAAACAATTGCAATGTTTTTCTCTCACACACCCTACTGAAACACTCTTATAAACACTACTAACATGCTCTTACATACACTACTGAAACACTCTTATAAACACTACTGAAATGCTCTCACGTACACTACTGAAATGCTCTTATAAATACTACTGAAACACTCTTATAAACACTACTGAAATGCTCTTACATGCACCACTGAAATGCTCTTATAAACACTACTGAAATGCTCTTATAAACACTACTGAAACGCTCTTATAAACACTACTGAAATGCTCTTATAAAAACTACTGAAACACTCTTATAAAACTACTGAAATGCTCTTACAAACACTACTGAAATGCTCTTATAAACACTACTGAAATGCTCTTATAAACACTACTCAACGCTCTTATAAACACTACTGAAATGCTCTTATAAACACTACTGAAATGCTCTTGTAAATACTACTGAAATGCTCTTATAAACACTACTGAAACGCTCTTATAAACACTACTGAAATGCTCTTATAAACACTACTGAAATGCTCTTACATACACTACTGAAATGCTCTCACATAAACAAATGAAATGTTTTTCTCTCACACACCCTACTGAAACACTCTTATAAACACTACTGAAATGCTCTTACATACACTACTGAAATGCTCTTATAAACACTACTGAAATGCTCTTATTAACACTACTGAAACACTCCTAAAAACACTACTGAAATGTTCTTATAAACAGTACTGAAACGCTCTTATAAACACTACTGAAATGCTCTTGTAAACACTACTGAAATGCTCTTATAAACACTACTGAAACACTCTTATAAACACTACTGAAACAGTCTTATATACACTACTGAAATGCTCATACATACACTATTGAAATGCTCTCACATAAACAATTGAAATGTTTTTCTCTCACACACCCTACTAAAGCACTCTTATAAACACTACTGAAATGCTCTTACATTCACTACTAAAACACTCTTATAAACACTACTGAAATGCTCTTACGTACACTACTGAAATGCTGTTATAAACACTACTGAAACGCTCTTATAAACACTACTGAAATGCTCCTATAAAAACTACTGAAACGCTCTTATAAACACTACTGAAATGCTCCTATAAATACTACTGAAATGCTCTTATAAACCCTACTGAAACACTCTTATAAACACTACTGAAACACTTGTTTAAACACTACTGAAATGCTCTTATAAACACTACTGAAATGCTCTTACATACACTACTGAAATGCTCTCACATAAACAATTGCAATGTTTTTCTCTCACACACCCTACTGAAACACTCTTATAAACACTACTAACATGCTCTTACATACACTACTGAAACACTCTTATAAACACTACTGAAATGCTCTCACGTACACTACTGAAATGCTCTTATAAATACTACTGAAACACTCTTATAAACACTACTGAAATGCTCTTACATGCACCACTGAAATGCTCTTATAAACACTACTGAAATGCTCTTATAAACACTACTGAAACGCTCTTATAAACACTACTGAAATGCTCTTATAAAAACTACTGAAACACTCTTATAAAACTACTGAAATGCTCTTACAAACACTACTGAAATGCTCTTATAAACACTACTGAAATGCTCTTATAAACACTACTCAACGCTCTTATAAACACTACTGAAATGCTCTTATAAACACTACTGAAATGCTCTTGTAAATACTACTGAAATGCTCTTATAAACACTACTGAAACGCTCTTATAAACACTACTGAAATGCTCTTATAAACACTACTGAAATGCTCTTACATACACTACTGAAATGCTCTCACATAAACAAATGAAATGTTTTTCTCTCACACACCCTACTGAAACACTCTTATAAACACTACTGAAATGCTCTTACATACACTACTGAAATGCTCTTATAAACACTACTGAAATGCTCTTATTAACACTACTGAAACACTCCTAAAAACACTACTGAAATGTTCTTATAAACAGTACTGAAACGCTCTTATAAACACTACTGAAATGCTCTTGTAAACACTACTGAAATGCTCTTATAAACACTACTGAAACACTCTTATAAACACTACTGAAACAGTCTTATATACACTACTGAAATGCTCATACATACACTATTGAAATGCTCTCACATAAACAATTGAAATGTTTTTCTCACACACCCTACTGAAACACTGTTATAAACACTACTGAAATACTCTTACATACACTACTGAAGCACTCTTTTAAAAACAATACTGAAATGCTCTTACATACAATACTGAAATGCTCTTATAAACACTACTGAAACGCTCTTATAAACACTACTGTAATGCTCTTATAAACACTACTGAAACGCTCTTATAAACACTACTGAAACGCTCTTATAAACACTACTGAAATGCTCTTGTAAACACTACTGAAATGCTCTTATAAACACTACTGAAACACTCTTATAAACACTACTGAAACAGTCTTATATACACTACTGAAATGCTCTTACATACACTATTGAGATGCTCTCACATAAACAATTGAAATGTTTTTCTCTCACACACCCTACTGAAACACTCTTATAAACACTACTGAAATACTCTTACATACACTACTGAAGCACTCTTATAAACACTACTGAAATGCTCTTACATACAATACTTAAATGCTCTTATAAACACTACTGAAACGCTCTTATAAACACTACTGTAATGCTCTTATAAACACTACTGAAACGCTCTTATAAACACTACTGGAATGCTCTTGTAAACACTACTGAAATGCTCTTGTAAACACTACTGAAATGCTCTTATAAACACAACTGAAACGCTCTTATAAACACTATTGAAACAGTCTTATATACACTACTGAAATGCTCTTACATACACTACTGAAATGCTCTCATAAACAATTGAAATGTTTTTTCTCTCACACACCCTACTGAAACACTCTTATAAACACTACTGAAATACTCTTATAAACACTACTGAAACGCTCTTATAAACACTACTGAAATGCTCTTGTAAACACTACTGAAATGCTCTTATAAACAGTACTGAAATGCTCTTATAAACACTACTGAAACAGTCTTATATACACTACTGAAATGCTCTCACATACACTACTGAAATGCTCTCACAAACAATTGAAATGTTTTTCTCTCACATACCCTACTGAAGCACTCTTATAAACACTACTGAAATGCTCTTACATACACTACTGAAACACTCAGTGGCCTAGTGGTTAGAGTGTCCGCCCTGAGATCGGTAGGTTGTGAGTTCAAACCCCGGCCGAGTCATACCAAAGACTATAAAAATGGGACCCATTACCTCCCTGCTTGGCACTCAGCATCAAGGGTTGGAATTGGGGGTTAAATCACCAAAATGATTCCCGGGCGCGGCCACCGCTGCTGCCCACTGCTCCCCTCACCTCCCAGGGGGTGATCAAGGGTGATAGGGCAAATGCAGAGAATAATCTCGCCACACCTAGTGTGTGTGTGACAATCATTGGTACTTTAACTTTAACTTTAACTTTTAAACACTACTGAAATGCTCTTATAAACACTACTGAAATGCTCTTACATACACTACTGAAATGCGCTCACATAAATAATTGAAATGTTTTTCTCTCACACACCCTAATGAAACACTCTTATAAACACTACTAAAATGCTCTTACATACACTACTGAAACACTCTTATAAACACTACTGAAATGCTCTTACATGCACTACTGAAATGCTCTATAAACACTACTGAAACGCTCTTATAAACACTATTGAAACAGTCTTATATACACTACTGAAATGCTCTTACATACACTACTGAAATGCTTTCACATAAACAATTGAAATGTTTTTTCTCTCACACACCCTACTGAAACACTCTTATAAACACTACTAAAATACTCTTATAAACACTACTGAAACGTTTTTATAAACACTACTGAAATGCTCTTGTAAACACTACTGAAATGCTCTTATAAGCATTACTGAAATGCTCTTATAAACACTACTGAAACAGTCTTATATACACTACTGAAATGCTCTTACATACACTACTGAAATGCTCCTATAAACACTACTGAAACAGTCTTATATACACTACTGAAATGCTCTTACATACACTACTGAAATGCTCTCACATAAACAATTGAAATGTTTTTCTCTCACACACCCTACTAAAGCACTCTTATAAACACTACTGAAATGCTCTTACATACACTACTAAAACACTCTTATAAACACTACTGAAATGCTCTTACGTACACTACTGAAATGCTGTTATAAACACTACTGAAACGCTCTTATAAACACTACTGAAACGCTCTTATAAACACTACTGAAATGCTCCTATAAAAACTACTGAAACGCTCTTATAAACACTACTGAAATGCTCCTATAAATACTACTGAAATGCTCTTATAAACACTACTGAAACACTTATAAACACTACTGAAACACTCTTATAAACACTACTGAAATGCTCTTACATACACTACTGAAATGCTCTCACATAAACAATTGCAATGTTTTTCTCTCACACACCCTACTGAAACACTCTTATAAACACTACTAAAATGCTCTTACATACACTACTGAAACACTCTTATAAACACTACTGAAATGCTCTTACGTACACTACTGAAATGCTCTTATAAATACTACTACTACACTCTTATAAACACTACTGAAATGCTCTTACATGCACCACTGAAATGCTCTTATAAACACTACTGAAATGCTCTTATAAACACTACTGAAACGCTCTTATAAACACTACTGAAATGCTCTTATAAAAACTACTGAAACACTCTTATAAAACTACTGAAATGCTCTTACGTACACTACTGAAATGCTCTTATAAACACTACTGAAATGCTCTTATAAACACTACTCAACGCTCTTATAAACACTACTGAAATGCTCTTATAAACACTACTGAAATGCTCTTATAAATACTACTGAAATGCTCTTATAAACACTACTGAAACGCTCTTATAAACACTACTGAAATGCTCTTATAAACACTACTGAAATGCTCTTACATCCACTACTGAAATGCTCTCACATAAACAAATGAAATGTTTTTCTCTCACACACCCTACTGAAACACTTTTATAAACACTACTGAAATGCTCTTACATACACTACTGAAATGCTCTTATAAACACTACTGAAATGCTCTTATTAACACTACTGAAACACTCCTAAAAACACTACTGAAATGTTCTTATAAACACTACTGAAACGCTCTTATAAACACTACTGAAATGCTCTTGTAAACACTACTGAAATGCTCTTATAAACACTACTGAAACACTCTTATAAACACTACTGAAACAGTCTTATATACACTACTGAAATGCTCATACATACACTATTGAAATGCTCTCACATAAACAATTGAAATGTTTTTCTCACACACCCTACTGAAACACTCTTAAAAACACTACTGAAATACTCTTACATACACTACTGAAGCACTCTTATAAACACTACTGAAATGCTCTTACATACAATACTGAAATGCTCTTATAAACACTACTGAAACGCTCTTATAAACACTACTGTAATGCTCTTATAAACACTACTGAAACGCTCTTATAAACACTACTGAAACGCTCTTATAAACACTACTGAAATGCTCTTGTAAACACTACTGAAATGCTCTTATAAACACTACTGAAACACTCTTATAACACTACTGAAACAGTCTTATATACACTACTGAAATGCTCTTACATACACTATTGAGATGCTCTCACATAAACAATTGAAATGTTTTTCTCTCACACACCCTACTGAAACACTCTTATAAACACTACTGAAATACTCTTACATACACTACTGAAGCACTCTTATAAACACTACTGAAATGCTCTTACATACAATACTTAAATGCTCTTATAAACACTACTGAAACGCTCTTATAAACACTACTGTAATGCTCTTATAAACACTACTGAAACGCTCTTATAAACACTACTGGAATGCTCTTGTAAACACTACTGAAATGCTCTTGTAAACACTACTGAAATGCTCTTATAAACACAACTGAAACGCTCTTATAAACACTATTGAAACAGTCTTATATACACTACTGAAATGCTCTTACATACACTACTGAAATGCTCTCATAAACAATTGAAATGTTTTTTCTCTCACACACCCTACTGAAACACTCTTATAAACACTACTGAAATACTCTTATAAACACTACTGAAACGCTCTTATAAACACTACTGAAATGCTCTTGTAAACACTACTGAAATGCTCTTATAAACAGTACTGAAATGCTCTTATAAACACTACTGAAACAGTCTTATATACACTACTGAAATGCTCTTACATACACTACTGAAATGCTCTCACAAACAATTGAAATGTTTTTCTCTCACATACCCTACTGAAGCACTCTTATAAACACTACTGAAATGCTCTTACATACACTACTGAAACACTCAGTGGCCTAGTGGTTAGAGTGTCCGCCATGAGATCGGTAGGTTGTGAGTTCAAACCCCGGCCGAGTCATACCAAAGACTATAAAAATGGGACCCATTACCTCCCTGCTTGGCACTCAGCATCAAGGGTTGGAATTGGGGGTTAAATCACCAAAATGATTCCCGGGCGCGGCCACCGCTGCTGCCCACTGCTCCCCTCACCTCCCAGGGGGTGATCAAGGGTGATAGGGCAAATGCAGAGAATAATCTCGCCACACCTAGTGTGTGTGTGACAATCATTGGTACTTTAACTTTAACTTTAACTTTTAAACACTACTGAAATGCTCTTATAAACACTACTGAAATGCTCTTACATACACTACTGAAATGCGCTCACATAAATAATTGAAATGTTTTTCTCTCACACACCCTAATGAAACACTCTTATAAACACTACTAAAATGCTCTTACATACACTACTGAAACACTCTTATAAACACTACTGAAATGCTCTTACATGCACTACTGAAATGCTCTATAAACACTACTGAAACGCTCTTATAAACACTATTGAAACAGTCTTATATACACTACTGAAATGCTCTTACATACACTACTGAAATGCTTTCACATAAACAATTGAAATGTTTTTTCTCTCACACACCCTACTGAAACACTCTTATAAACACTACTAAAATACTCTTATAAACACTACTGAAACGTTTTTATAAACACTACTGAAATGCTCTTGTAAACACTACTGAAATGCTCTTATAAGCATTACTGAAATGCTCTTATAAACACTACTGAAACAGTCTTATATACACTACTGAAATGCTCTTACATACACTACTGAAATGCTCCTATAAACACTACTGAAACAGTCTTATATACACTACTGAAATGCTCTTACATACACTACTGAAATGCTCTCACATAAACAATTGAAATGTTTTTCTCTCACACACCCTACTAAAGCACTCTTATAAACACTACTGAAATGCTCTTACATACACTACTAAAACACTCTTATAAACACTACTGAAATGCTCTTACGTACACTACTGAAATGCTGTTATAAACACTACTGAAACGCTCTTATAAACACTACTGAAACGCTCTTATAAACACTACTGAAATGCTCCTATAAAAACTACTGAAACGCTCTTATAAACACTACTGAAATGCTCCTATAAATACTACTGAAATGCTCTTATAAACACTACTGAAACACTTATAAACACTACTGAAACACTCTTATAAACACTACTGAAATGCTCTTACATACACTACTGAAATGCTCTCACATAAACAATTGCAATGTTTTTCTCTCACACACCCTACTGAAACACTCTTATAAACACTACTAAAATGCTCTTACATACACTACTGAAACACTCTTATAAACACTACTGAAATGCTCTTACGTACACTACTGAAATGCTCTTATAAATACTACTACTACACTCTTATAAACACTACTGAAATGCTCTTACATGCACCACTGAAATGCTCTTATAAACACTACTGAAATGCTCTTATAAACACTACTGAAACGCTCTTATAAACACTACTGAAATGCTCTTATAAAAACTACTGAATCACTCTTATAAAACTACTGAAATGCTCTTACGTACACTACTGAAATGCTCTTATAAACACTACTGAAATGCTCTTATAAACACTACTCAACGCTCTTATAAACACTACTGAAATGCTCTTATAAACACTACTGAAATGCTCTTATAAATACTACTGAAATGCTCTTATAAACACTACTGAAACGCTCTTATAAACACTACTGAAATGCTCTTATAAACACTACTGAAATGCTCTTACATCCACTACTGAAATGCTCTCACATAAACAAATGAAATGTTTTTCTCTCACACACCCTACTGAAACACTTTTATAAACACTACTGAAATGCTCTTACATACACTACTGAAATGCTCTTATAAACACTACTGAAATGCTCTTATTAACACTACTGAAACACTCCTAAAAACACTACTGAAATGTTCTTATAAACACTACTGAAATGCTCTTATAAACACTACTGAAATGCTCTTGTAAACACTACTGAAATGCTCTTATAAACACTACTGAAACACTCTTATAAACACTACTGAAACAGTCTTATATACACTACTGAAATGCTCATACATACACTATTGAAATGCTCTCACATAAACAATTGAAATGTTTTTCTCACACACCCTACTGAAACACTCTTAAAAACACTACTGAAATACTCTTACATACACTACTGAAGCACTCTTATAAACACTACTGAAATGCTCTTACATACAATACTGAAATGCTCTTATAAACACTACTGAAACGCTCTTATAAACACTACTGTAATGCTCTTATAAACACTACTGAAACGCTCTTATAAACACTACTGAAACGCTCTTATAAACACTACTGAAATGCTCTTGTAAACACTACTGAAATGCTCTTATAAACACTACTGAAACACTCTTATAACACTACTGAAACAGTCTTATATACACTACTGAAATGCTCTTACATACACTATTGAGATGCTCTCACATAAACAATTGAAATGTTTTTCTCTCACACACCCTACTGAAACACTCTTATAAACACTACTGAAATACTCTTACATACACTACTGAAGCACTCTTATAAACACTACTGAAATGCTCTTACATACAATACTTAAATGCTCTTATAAACACTACTGAAACGCTCTTATAAACACTACTGTAATGCTCTTATAAACACTACTGAAACGCTCTTATAAACACTACTGGAATGCTCTTATAAACAGTACTGAAATGCTCTTATAAACACTACTGAAACAGTCTTATATACACTACAGAAATGCTCTTACATACACTACTGAAATGCTCTCACAAACAATTGAAATGTTTTTCTCTCACATACCCTACTGAAGCACTCTTATAAACACTACTGAAATGCTCTTACATAAACAATTGAAATGTTTTTTCTCTCACACACCCTACTGAAACACTCTTATAAACACTACTGAAATACTCTTATAAACACTACTGAAACGCTTTTATAAACACTACTGAAATGCTCTTGTAAACACTACTGAAATGCTCTTATAAACAGTACTGAAATGCTCTTATAAACACTACTGAAACGGTCTTATATACACTACAGAAATGCTCTTACATACACTACTGAAATGCTCTCACAAACAATTGAAATGTTTTTCTCTCACATACCCTACTGAAGCACTCTTATAAACACTACTGAAATGCTCTTACATACAATACTTAAATGCTCTTATAAACACTACTGAAACGCTCTTATAAACACTACTGTAATGCTCTTATAAACACTACTGAAACGCTCTTATAAACACTACTGGAATGCTCTTATAAACAGTACTGAAATGCTCTTATAAACACTACTGAAACAGTCTTATATACACTACAGAAATGCTCTTACATACACTACTGAAATGCTCTCACAAACAATTGAAATGTTTTTCTCTCACATACCCTACTGAAGCACTCTTATAAACACTACTGAAATGCTCTTACATAAACAATTGAAATGTTTTTTCTCTCACACACCCTACTGAAACACTCTTATAAACACTACTGAAATACTCTTATAAACACTACTGAAACGCTTTTATAAACACTACTGAAATGCTCTTGTAAACACTACTGAAATGCTCTTATAAACAGTACTGAAATGCTCTTATAAACACTACTGAAACGGTCTTATATACACTACAGAAATGCTCTTACATACACTACTGAAATGCTCTCACAAACAATTGAAATGTTTTTCTCTCACATACCCTACTGAAGCACTCTTATAAACACTACTGAAATGCTCTTACATACACTACTGAAACACTCAGTGGCCTAGTGGTTAGAGTGTCCGCCCTGAGATCGGTAGGTTGTGAGTTCAAACCCCGGCCGAGTCATACCAAAGACTATAAAAATGGGACCCATTACCTCCCTGCTTGGCACTCAGCATCAAGGGTTGGAATTGGGGGTTAAATCACCAAAATGATTCCCGGGCGCGGCCACCGCTGCTGCCCACTGCTCCCCTCACCTCCCAGGGGGTAATCAAGGGTGATAGGGCAAATGCAGAGAATAATCTCGCCACACCTAGTGTGTGTGTGACAATCATTGGTACTTTAACTTTAACTTTAACTTTTAAACACTACTGAAATGCTCTTATAAACACTACTGAAATGCTCTTACATACACTACTGAAATGCGCTCACATAAATAATTGAAATGTTTTTCTCTCACACACCCTAATGAAACACTCTTATAAACACTACTAAAATGCTCTTACATACACTACTGAAACACTCTTATAAACACTACTGAAATGCTCTTACATGCACTACTGAAACGCTCTTATAAACACTACTGAAATGCTCTTGTAAACACTACTGAAATGCTCTTATAAACACTACTGAAACACTCTTATAAACACTACTGAAACAGTCTTATATACACTACTAAAATGCTCTTATAAACACCACTGAAATGCTCTTATAAATACTACTGAAATGCTCTTATAAACACTACTAAAATGCTCTTATAAACACTACTGAAACACTCTTATAAACACTACTGAAATGCTCTTACATGCACTACTGAAATGCTCTTATAAACACTACTGAAATGCTCTTGTAAACACTACTGAAATGCTCTTATAAACACTACTGAAACACTCCTATAAACACTACTGAAATGCTCTTATAAACACTACTGAAACACTCCTATAAACACTACTGAAATGCTCTTATAAAAACTACTGAAACACTCTTATAAACACTACTGAAATGCTCTTACATACACTACTGAAATGCTCTTATAAACACTACTGAAAAGCTCTTATAAACACTACTAAAACGCTCTTATAAACACTACTGAAATGCTCTTATAAACACTACTGAAACGCTCTTATAAACACTACTGAAACACTCTTATATACACTACTGAAATGGTCTTACATACACTACTGAAATGCTCTCACATAAACAATTGAAATGTTTTTCTCTCACACACCCTACTGAAACACTCTTATAAACACTACTGAAATGCTCTTACATACACTACTGAAACACTCTAATAAACACTACTGAAATGCTCTTACATACACGACTGAAATGCTCTTATAAAGACTACTGAAATGCTCTTATAAACAATACTCAACGCTCTTATAAACACTAATGAAATGCTTTTATAAACACTACTGAAATGCTCTTATAAATACTACTGAAATGCTCTTATAAACACTACTGAAACACTCTTATAAACACTACTGAAACACTCTTATAAACACTACTGAAACGGTCTTATAAACACTACTGAAATGCTCTTACATACACTACTGAAATGCTCTCACATAAACAATTGAAATGTTTTTCTCTCACACACCCTACTGAAACACTCTTATAAACACTACTGAAATGCTCTTACCTACACTACTAAAATGCTCATATAAACACTACTGAAATACTCTTATAAACACTACTGAAACGCTCTTATAAACACTACTGAAATGTTCTTATAAACACCACTGAAAAAGTCTTATATACACTACTGAAATGCTCTTACATACACTACTGAAATGCTCTTATAAACACTACTGAAACAGTCTTATATACACTACTGCAATGCTCTTACATACACTACTGAAATGCTCTCACATAAACAATTGAAATGTTTTTCTCTCACACACCCTACTGAAGCACTCTTATAAACACTACTGAAATGCTCTTACATACACTACTGAATCACTCTTATAAACAGTACTGAAATGCTCTTAGGTACACTATTGAAATGCTTTTATAAACACTACTGAAACGCTCTTATAAACACTACTAAAATGCTCTTATAAAAACTACTGAAACGCTCTTATAAACAATACTGAAATGCTCCTATAAAAACTACTGAAATGCTCTTATAAACACTACTGAAACACTCTTATAAACACTACTGAAATGCTATTATAAACACTACTGAAATGCTCTTACATACAATACTGAAATGCTCTCACATAAATAATTGAAATGTTTTTCTCTCACACACCCTACTGAAACACTGTTATAAACACTACTAAAATGCTCTTACATACACTACTGAAACACTCTTATAAACACTACTGAAATGCTCTTACGTACACTACTGAAATGCTCTTATAAACACTACTGAAACACTCTTATAAACACTACTGAAATGCTCTTACATGCACTACTGAAATGCTCTTATAAACACTACTGAAATGCTCTTATAAACACTACTGAAATGCTCTTACGTACACTACTGAAATGCTCTTATAAACACTACTGAAACACTCTTATAAACACTACTGAAATGCTCTTACATGCACTACTGAAATGCTCTTATAAACACTACTGAAATGCTCTTATAAACACTACTGAAACGCTCTTATGAGCACTACTGAAATGCTCTTATAAAAACTACTGAAACACTCTTATAAACACTACTGAAATGCTCTTACATACACTACTGAAATGCTCTTATAAACACTACTGAAAAGCTCTTATAAACACTACTGAAACGCTCTTATAAACACTACTGAAATGCTCTTATAAACACTACTGAAACGCTCTTATAAACACTACTGAAATGCTCTTATAAATACTACTGAAATGCTCTTATAAACACTACTGAAACGCTCTTATAAACACTACTGAAACACTTTTATATACACTACTGAAATGCTCTTACATACACTACAGAAATGCTCTCACATAAACAATTGAAATGTTTTTCTCTCACACACCCTACTGAAACGCTCTTATAAACACTACTGAAATACTCTTATAAATACTACTGAAATGCTCTTATAAACACTACTGAAACGCTCTTATAAACACTACTGAAACAATCTTATATACACTACTGAAATGCTCTTACATACACTACTGAAATGCTCTCACATAAACAATTGAAATGTTTTTCTCTCACACACCCTACTGAAACACTCTTATAAACACTACTGAAATGCTCTTACATACACGACTGAAATGCTCTTATAAACACTACTGAAATGCTCTTATAAACAGAACTCAACGCTCTTATAAACACTACTGAAATGCTCTTATAAACACTACTGAAATGCTCTTATAAATACTACTGAAATGCTCTTATAAACACTACTGAAACGCTCTTATAAACACTACTGAAACGCTCTTATAAACACTACTGAAATGCTCTTGTAAATACTACTGAAATGCTCTTATAAACACTACTGAAACACTCTTATAAACAATACTGAAACAGTCTTATATACACTACTGAAATGCTCTTACATACACTATTGAGATGCTCTCACATAAACAATTGAAATGTTTTTCTCTCACACACCCTACTGAAACACTCTTATAAACACTACTGAAATACTCTTACATACACTACTGAAGCACTCTTATAAACACTACTGAAATGCTCTTACATACAATACTTAAATGCTCTTATAAACACTACTGAAACGCTCTTATGAACACTACTGTAATGCTCTTATAAACACTACTGAAACGCTCTTATAAACACTACTGGAATGCTCTTGTAAACACTACTGAAATGCTCTTGTAAACACTACTGAAATGCTCTTATAAACAACTGAAACGCTCTTATAAACACTATTGAAACAGTCTTATATACACTACTGAAATGCTCTTACATACACTACTGAAATGCTCTCACATAAACAATTGAAATGTTTTTTCTCTCACACACCCTACTGAAACACTCTTATAAACACTACTGAAATACTCTTATAAACACTACTGAAACGCTCTTATAAACACTACTGAAATGCTCTTGTAAACACTACTGAAATGCTCTTATAAACAGTACTGAAATGCTCTTATAAACACTACTGAAACAGTCTTATATATACTACAGAAATGCTCTTACATACACTACTGAAATGCTTTCACAAACAATTGAAATGTTTTTCTCTCACATACCCTACTGAAGCACTCTTATAAACACTACTGAAATGCTCTTACATACACTACTGAAACACTCAGTGGCCTAGTGGTTAGAGTGTCCGCCCTGAGATCGGTAGGTTGTGAGTTCAAACCCCGGCCGAGTCATACCAAAGACTATAAAAATGGGACCCATTACCTCCCTGCTTGGCACTCAGCATCAAGGGTTGGAATTGGGGGTTAAATCACCAAAATGATTCCCGGGCGCGGCCACCGCTGCTGCCCACTGCTCCCCTCACCTCCCAGGGGGTGATCAAGGGTGATAGGGCAAATGCAGAGAATAATCTCGCCACACCTAGTGTGTGTGTGACAATCATTGGTACTTTAACTTTAACTTTAACTTTTAAACACTACTGAAATGCTCTTATAAACACTACTGAAATGCTCTTACATACACTACTGAAATGCGCTCACATAAATAATTGAAATGTTTTTCTCTCACACACCCTAATGAAACACTCTTATAAACACTACTAAAATGCTCTTACATACACTACTGAAACACTCTTATAAACACTACTGAAATGCTCTTACATGCACTACTGAAATGCTCTATAAACACTACTGAAACGCTCTTATAAACACTATTGAAACAGTCTTATATACACTACTGAAATGCTCTTACATACACTACTGAAATGCTTTCACATAAACAATTGAAATGTTTTTTCTGTCACGCACCCTACTGAAACACTCTTATAAACACTACTGAAATACTCTTATAAACACTACTGAAACGTTTTTATAAACACTACTGAAATGCTCTTGTAAACACTACTGAAATGCTCTTATAAGCATTACTGAAATGCTCTTATAAACACTACTGAAACAGTCTTATATACACTACTGAAATGCTCTTACATACACTACTGAAATGCTCCTATAAACACTACTGAAACAGTCTTATATACACTACTGAAATGCTCTTACATACACTACTGAAATGCTCTCACATAAACAATTGAAATGTTTTTCTCTCACACACCCTACTAAAGCACTCTTATAAACACTACTGAAATGCTCTTACATACACTACTAAAACACTCTTATAAACACTACTGAAATGCTCTTACGTACACTACTGAAATGCTGTTATAAACACTACTGAAACGCTCTTATAAACACTACTGAAACGCTCTTATAAACACTACTGAAACACTCTTATATACACTACTGAAATGCTCTTACATACACTACTGAAATGCTCTCACATAAACAATTGAAATGTTTTTCTCTCACACACCCTACTGAAACACTCTTATAAACACTACTGAAATGCTCTTACATACACGACTGAAATGCTCTTATAAACACTACTGAAATGCTCTTATAAACAATACTCAACGCTCTTATAAACACTACTGAAATGCTCTTATAAACACTACTGAAATGCTCTTATAAATACTACTGAAATGCTCTTATAAACACTACTGAAACGCTCTTATAAACACTACTGAAACGCTCTTATAAACACTACTGAAATGCTCTTGTAAACACTACTGAAATGCTCTTATAAACACTACTGAAACACTCTTATAAACACTACTGAAACAGTCTTATATACACTACTGAAATGCTCTTACATACACTATTGAGATGCTCTCACATAAACAATTGAAATGTTTTTCTCTCACACACCCTACTGAAACACTCTTATAAACATTACTGAAATACTCTTACATACACTACTGAAGCACTCTTATAAACACTACTGAAATGCTCTTACATACAATACTTAAATGCTCTTATAAACACTACTGTAATGCTCTTATAAACACTACTGAAACGCTCTTATAAACACTACTGGAATGCTCTTGTAAACACTACTGGAATGCTCTTGTAAACACTACTGAAATGCTCTTGTAAACACTACTGAAATGCTCTTATAAACACAACTGAAACGCTCTTATAAACACTATTGAAACAGTCTTATATACACTACTGAAATGCTCTTACATACACTACTGAAATGCTCTCACATAAACAATTGAAATGTTTTTTCTCTCACACACCCTACTGAAACACTCTTATAAACACTACTGAAATACTCTTATAAACACTACTGAAACGCTCTTATAAACACTACTGAAATGCTCTTGTAAACACTACTGAAATGCTCTTATAAACAGTACTGAAATGCTCTTATAAACACTACTGAAACAGTCTTATATACACTACAGAAATGCTCTTACATACACTACTGAAATGCTCTCACAAACAATTGAAATGTTTTTCTCTCACATACCCTACTGAAGCACTCTTATAAACACTACTGAAATGCTCTTACATACACTACTGAAACACTCAGTGGCCTAGTGGTTAGAGTGTCCGCCCTGAGATCGGTAGGTTGTGAGTTCAAACCCCGGCCGAGTCATACCAAAGACTATAAAAATGGGACCCATTACCTCCCTGCTTGGCACTCAGCATCAAGGGTTGGAATTGGGGTTAAATCACCAAAATGATTCCCGGGCGCGGCCACCGCTGCTGCCCACTGCTCCCCTCACCTCCCAGGGGGTCATCAAGGGTGATAGGGCAAATGCAGAGAATAATCTCGCCACACCTAGTGTGTGTGTGTGACAATCATTGGTACTTTAACTTTAACTTTAACTTTTAAACACTACTGAAATGCTCTTATAAACACTACTGAAATGCTCTTACATACACTACTAAAATGCGCTCACATAAATAATTGAAATGTTTTTCTCTCACACACCCTAATGAAACACTCTTATAAACACTACTAAAATGCTCTTACATACACTACTGAAACACTCTTATAAACACTACTGAAATGCTCTTACATGCACTACTGAAATGCTCTTATAAACACTACTGAAATGCTCTTGTAAACACTACTGAAATGCTCTTATAAACACTACTGAAACACTCCTATAAACACTACTGAAATGTTCTTATAAACACTACTGAAACGCTCTTATAAACACTACTGAAATGCTCTTGTAAACACTACTGAAATGCTCTTAAAAACACTACTGAAACACTCTTATAAACACTACTGAAATGCTCTTACATGCACTACTGAAATGCTCTTATAAACACTACTGAAATGCTCTTATAAACACTACTGAAACGCTCTTATGAGCACTACTGAAATGCTCTTATAAAAACTACTGAAACACTCTTATAAACACTACTGAAATGCTCTTACATACACTACTGAAATGCTCTTATAAACACTACTGAAAAGCTCTTATAAACACTACTGAAACGCTCTTATAAACACTACTGAAATGCTCTTATAAACACTACTGAAACGCTCTTATAAACACTACTGAAATGCTCTTATAAATACTACTGAAATGCTCTTATAAACACTACTGAAACGCTCTTATAAACACTACTGAAACACTTTTATATACACTACTGAAATGCTCTTACATACACTACAGAAATGCTCTCACATAAACAATCGAAATGTTTTTCTCTCACACACCCTACTGAAACGCTCTTATAAACACTACTGAAATGCTCTTATAAATACTACTGAAATGCTCTTATAAACACTACTGAAACGCTCTTATAAACACTACTGAAACACTCTTATATACACTACTGAAATGCTCTTACATACACTACTGAAATGCTCTCACATAAACAATTGAAATGTTTTTCTCACACACCCTACTGAAACACTCTTATAAACACTACTGAAATGCTCTTACATACACGACTGAAATGCTCTTATAAACACTACTGAAATGCTCTTATAAACAATACTCAACGCTCTTATAAACACTACTGAAATGCTCTTATAAACACTACTGAAATGCTCTTATAAATACTACTGAAATGCTCTTATAAACACTACTGAAACGCTCTTATAAACACTACTGAAACGCTCTTATAAACACTACTGAAATGCTCTTGTAAACACTACTGAAATGCTCTTATAAACACTACTGAAACACTCTTATAAACACTACTGAAACAGTCTTATATACACTACTGAAATGCTCTTACATACACTATTGAGATGCTCTCACATAAACAATTGAAATGTTTTTCTCTCACACACCCTACTGAAACACTCTTATAAACACTACTGAAATACTCTTACATACACTACTGAAGCACTCTTATAAACACTACTGAAATGCTCTTACATACAATACTTAAATGCTCTTATAAACACTACTGAAACGCTCTTATAAACACTACTGTAATGCTCTTATAAACACTACTGAAACGCTCTTATAAACACTACTGGAATGCTCTTGTAAACACTACTGAAATGCTCTTGTAAACACTACTGAAATGCTCTTATAAACACAACTGAAACGCTCTTATAAACACTATTGAAACAGTCTTATATACACTACTGAAATGCTCTTACATACACTACTGAAATGCTCTCACATAAACAATTGAAATGTTTTTTCTCTCACACACCCTACTGAAACGCTCTTATAAACACTACTGAAACACTCTTATAAACACTACTGAAATACTCTTATAAACACTACTGAAACGCTCTCATAAACACTACTGAAATGCTATTATAAACACTACTGAAATGCTCTTACATACAATACTGAAATGCTCTCACATAAATAATTGAAATGTTTTTCTCTCACACACCCTACTGAAACACTGTTATAAACACTACTAAAATGCTCTTACATACACTACTGAAACACTCTTATAAACACTACTGAAATGCTCTTACGTACACTACTGAAATGCTCTTATAAACACTACTGAAATGCTCTTATAAACACTACTGAAACGCTCTTATGAGCACTACTGAAATGCTCTTATAAAAACTACTGAAACACTCTTATAAACACTACTGAAATGCTCTTACATACACTACTGAAATGCTCTTATAAACACTACTGAAAAGCTCTTATAAACACTACTGAAACGCTCTTATAAACACTACTGAAATGCTCTTATAAACACTACTGAAACGCTCTTATAAACACTACTGAAATGCTCTTATAAATACTACTGAAATGCTCTTATAAACACTACTGAAACGCTCTTATAAACACTACTGAAACACTTTTATATACACTACTGAAATGCTCTTACATACACTACAGAAATGCTCTCACATAAACAATTGAAATGTTTTTCTCTCACACACCCTACTGAAACGCTCTTATAAACACTACTGAAATGCTCTTATAAATACTACTGAAATGCTCTTAAAAACACTACTGAAACGCTCTTATAAACACTACTGAAACACTCTTATATACACTACTGAAATGCTCTTACATACACTACTGAAATGCTCTCACAAACAATTGAAATGTTTTTCTCTCACACACCCTACTGAAACACTCTTATAAACACTACTGAAATGCTCTTACATACACGACTGAAATGCTCTTATAAACACTACTGAAATGCTCTTATAAACAATACTCAACGCTCTTATAAACACTACTGAAATGCTCTTATAAACACTACTGAAATGCTCTTATAAATACTACTGAAATGCTCTTATAAACACTACTGAAACGCTCTTATAAACACTACTGAAACACTCTTATAAACACGACTGAAATGCTCTTATAAACACTACTGAAATGCTCTTACATACACTACTGAAATGCTCTCATATAAACAATTGAAATGTTTTTCTCTCACACACTCTACTGAAACACTCTTATAAACACTACTGAAATGCTCTTACATACACTACTGAAATGCTCTTATAAACACTACTGAAATGCTCT
Organism: Nerophis lumbriciformis; assembly: GCF_033978685.3. Lineage (NCBI taxonomy): Eukaryota > Metazoa > Chordata > Actinopteri > Syngnathiformes > Syngnathidae > Nerophis > Nerophis lumbriciformis. The sequence goes on along the minus strand of NC_084550.2, from coordinate 37,163,178 downwards.
TATAAACACTACTGAAACGCTCTTATAAACACTACTGAAATGTTCTTATAAACACTACTGAAACGCTCTTATAAACACTACTGAAATGCACTTGTAAACACTACTGAAATGCTCTTATAAACACTACTGAAACACTCTTATAATCACTACTGAAACAGTCTTATATATACTACTGAAATGCTCTTACATACACTATTGAAATGCTCTCACATAAACAATTGAAATGTTTTTCTCTCACACACCCTACTGAAACACTCTTATAAACACTACTGAAATACTCTTACATACACTACTGAAACACTCTTATAAACACTACTGAAATGCTCTTACATACACTACTGAAATGCTCTTATAAACACTACTGAAACGCTCTTATAAACACTACTGTTATGCTCTTATAAACACTACTGAAACGCTCTTATAAACACTACTGAAATGCTCTTGTAAACACTACTGAAATGCTCTTATAAACACTACTGAAACGCTCTTATAAACACTATTGAAACAGTCTTATATACACTACTGAAATGCTCTTACATACACTACTGAAATGCTCTCACATAAACAATTGAAATGTTTTTTCTCTCACACACCGTACTGAAACACTCTTATAAACACTACTGAAACGCTCTTATAAACACTACTGAAATGCTCTTGTAAACACTACTGAAATGTTCTTATAAACAGTACTGAAATGCTCTTATAAACACTACTGAAACAGTCTTATATACACTACTGAAATGCTCTTACATACACTACTGAAATGCTCTTATAAACACTACTGAAACAGTCTTATATACACTACTGAAATGCTCTTGCATACACTACTGAAATGCTCTCACATAAACATTTGAAATGTTTTTTCTCTCACACACCCTACTGAAACACTCTTATAAACACTACTGAAATACTCTTACGTACACTACTGAAACACTCCTTTAAAAAAACTACTGAAATGCTCTTACATACACTTCTGAAATGCTCTTATAAACACTACTGAAACGCTCTTATAAACACTACTGAAACGCTTTTATAAACACTACTGAAATGCTCTTATAAACACTACTGAAACGCTCTTATAAACACTACTGAAATGCTCTTGTAAACACTACTGAAATGCTCTTATAAACAGTACTGAAATGCTCTTACATACACGACTGAAATGCTCTTATAAACACTACTGAAATGCTCTTATAAACACTACTGAAATGCTTTTATAAACACTACTGAAATGCTCTTATAAATACTACTGAAATGCTCTTATAAACACTACTGAAACACTCTTATAAACACTACTGAAACACTCTTATAAACACTACTGAAATGCTCTTATAAACACTACTGAAATGCTCTTACATACACTACTGAAATGCTCTCACATAAACAATTGAAATGTTTTTCTCTCACACACCCTACTGAAACACTCTTATAAACACTACTGAAATGCTCTTACCTACACTACTAAAATGCTCTTATAAACACTACTGAAATGTTCTTATAAACACCACTGAAACAGTCTTATATACACTACTGAAATGCTTTTACATACACTACTGAAATGCTCTTATAAACACTACTGAAACAGTCTTATATACACTACTGCAATGCTCTTACATACACTACTGAAATGCTCTCACATAAACAATTGAAATGTTTTTCTCTCACACACTACTGAAGCACTCTTATAAACACTACTGAAATGCTCTTACATACACTACTGAAACACTCTTATAAACACTACTGAAATGCTCTTACATACACTATTGAAATGCTTTTATAAACACTACTGAAACGCTCTTATAAACACTACTAAAATGCTCTTATAAAAACTACTGAAATGCTCTTATAAACAATACTGAAATGCTCCTATAAAAACTACTGAAATGCTCTTATATACACTACTGAAACACTCTTATAAACACTACTGAAACACTATTATAAACACTACTGAAATGCTCTTACATACAATACTGAAATGCTCTCACATAAATAATTGAAATGTTTTTCTCTCACACACCCTACTGAAACACTGTTATAAACACTACTAAAATGCTCTTACATACACTACTGAAACACTCTTATAAACACTACAGAAATGCTCTTACGTACACTACTGAAATGCTCTTATAAACACTACTGAAACACTCTTATAAACACTACTGAAATGCTCTTACATGCACTACTGAAATGCTCTTATAAACACTACTGAAATGCTCTTATAAACACTACTGAAACGCTCTTATGAGCACTACTGAAATGCTCTTATAAAAACTACTGAAACACTCTTATAAACACTACTGAAATACTCTTACATACTACTGAAATGCTCTTATAAACACTACTGAAAAGCTCTTATAAACACTACTGAAACACTCTTATAAACACTACTGAAATGCTCATATAAACACTACTGAAACGCTCTTATAAACACTACTGAAATGCTCTTATAAATACTACTGAAATGCTCTTATAAACACTACTGAAACGCTCTTATAAACACTACTGAAACACTCTTATATACACTACTGAAATGCTCTTACATACACTACTGAAATGCTCTCACATAAACAATTGAAATGTTTTTCTCTCACACACCCTACTGAAACGCTCTTATAAACACTACTGAAATGCTCTTATAAATACTACTGAAATGCTCTTATAAACACTACTGAAACGCTCTTATAAACACTACTGAAACACTCTTATATACACTACTGAAATGCTCTTACATACACTACTGAAATGCTCTCACATAAACAATTGAAATGTTTTTCTCTCACAAACCCTACTGAAACACTCTTATAAACACTACTGAAATGCTCTTACATACACGACTGAAATGCTCTTATAAACACTACTGAAATGCTCTTATAAACACTACTGAAATGCTCTTATAAATACTACTGAAATGCTCTTATAAACACTACTGAAACGCTCTTATAAACACTACTGAAACACTCTTATAAACACTACTGAAATGCTCTTATAAACACTACTAAAATGCTCTTACATACACTACTGAAATGCTCTCACATAAACAATTGAAATGTTTTTCTCTCACACACTCTACTGAAACACTCTTATAAACACTACTGAAATGCTCTTACATACACTACTGAAATGCTCTTATAAACACTACTGAAATGCTCTTATAAACACTACTGAAACGCTCTTATAAACACTACTGAAATGTTCTTATAAACACTACTGAAACGCTCTTATAAACACTACTGAAATGCACTTGTAAACACTACTGAAATGCTCTTATAAACACTACTGAAACACTCTTATAATCACTACTGAAACAGTCTTATATACACTACTGAAATGCTCTTACATACACTATTGAAATGCTCTCACATAAACAATTGAAATGTTTTTCTCTCACACACCCTACTGAAACACTCTTCTAAACACTACTGAAATACTCTTACATACACTACTGAAACACTCTTATAAACACTACTGAAATGCTCTTACATACACTACTGAAATGCTCTTATAAACACTACTGAAACGCTCTTATAAACACTACTGTTATGCTCTTATAAACACTACTGAAACGCTCTTATAAACACTACTGAAATGCTCTTGTAAACACTACTGTAATGCTCTTATAAACACAACTGAAACGCTCTTATAAACACTATTGAAACAGTCTTATATACACTACTGAAATGCTCTTACATACACTACTGAAATGCTCTCACATAAACAATTGAAATGTTTTTTCTCTCACACACCCTACTGAAACACTCTTATAAACACTACTGAAACGCTCTTATAAACACTACTGAAATGCTCTTGTAAACACTACTGAAATGTTCTTATAAACAGTACTGAAATGCTCTTATAAACACTACTGAAACAGTCTTATATACACTACTGAAATGCTCTTACATACACTACTGAAATGCTCTTATAAACACTACTGAAACAGTCTTATATACACTACTGAAATGCTCTTGCATACACTACTGAAATGCTCTCACATAAACATTTGAAATGTTTTTCTCTCACACACCCTACTGAAACACTCTTATAAACACTACTGAAATACTCTTACATACACTACTGAAACACTCCTTTAAACACTACTGAAATGCTCTTACATACACTACTGAAATGCTCTTATAAACACTACTGAAATGCTCTTATAAACACTACTGAAACGCTTTTATAAACACTACTGAAATGCTCTTATAAACACTACTGAAACGCTCTTATAAACACTACTGAAATGCTCTTGTAAACACTACTGAAATGCTCTTATAAACAGTACTGAAATGCTCTTATAAACACTACTGAAACAGTCTTATATACACTACTGAAATGTTATTACATACACTATTGAAATGCTCTTACATACATTACTGAAATGCTCTCACATAAACAATTGAAATGTTTTTCTCTCACACACCCTACTGAAACACTCGTATAAACACTACTGAAATGCTCTTACATACACTACTGAAATGCTCTTATAAACACTACTGAAACACTCTTATAAACACTACTGAAATGCTCTTATAAACACTACTGAAACGCTCTTATAAACACTACTGAAACGTTCTTATAAACACTACCGAAATGCTCTCATAAATACTACTGAAATGCTCGTATAAACACTACTGAAACGCTCTTATAAACACTACTGAAACACTCTTTTAAACACTACTGAAATGCTCTTATAAACACTACTGAAATGCTCTTGCATACACTACTGAAATGCTTTCACATAAACAATTGAAATGTTTTTCTCTCACACACCCTACTGAAACACTTTTATTAACACTACTGAAATACTCTTACATACACTACTGAAACACTCTTATAGAAACTACTGAAATGCTCTTACGTACACTACTGAAATGCTCTTATAAACACTACTGAAACGCTCTTATAAACACTACTGAAACGCTCTTATAAACACTACTGAAACACTCTTATAAACACTACTGAAATGCTCTTATAAATACTACTGAAATGCTCTTATAAATACTACTGAAATGCTCTTATAAACACTACTGAAACGCTCTTATAAACACTACTGAAACACTCTTATAAACAATTCTGAAATGCTCTTATATACACTACTGAAATGCTCTCATATAAACAATTGAAATGTTTTTCTCTCACACACCCTACTGAAACACTCTTATAAACACGACTGAAACACTCTTATAAACACTACTGAAATGCTTTTACACACACTACTGAAATGCTCTTATAAACACTACTGAAATGCTCTTATAAACACTACTGAAACGCTCTTATAAACACTACTGAAACGCTCTAATAAACACTACTGAAACGCTCTTATAAACACTACTGAAATGCTTTTGCAAACACTACTGAAACGCTCTTATAAACACTACTGAAACAGTTTTATAAACACTACTGAAATGCTCTTACATACACTACTGAAATGCTCTTATAAACACTACTGAAACGCTCTTATAAAGACTACTGAAACACTCTTATAAACACTACTGAAACGCTCTTATAAACACTACTGAAATGCTCTTATAATAACTACTGAAATGCTCTTACATACACTACTGAAACACTTGTATAAACATTACTGAAACACTCTTATAAACACTACTGAAACACTCTTATAAACAATGCTGAAATGCTCTTACATACACTACTGAAATGCTCTCACATAAACAATTGAAATGTTTTTCTCTCACACACCCTACTGAAACACTCTTATAAACACTACTGAAATGCTCTTACATACACTACTGAAACACTCTTATAAACACTACTGAAATGCTCTTACGTACACTACTGAAATGCTCTTATAAACACTACTGAAACACTCTTATAAACACTACTGAAACGCTCTTATAAACACTACTGAAATGCTCTTATAAACACTACTGAAACACTCTTAAAAACACTACTGCAATGCTCTTATAAACACTACTGAAACACTCTTATAAACACTACTGAAACACTCTTACATACACTACTGAAACATTCTTACATACACCACTGAAACACTCTTATAAACACTACTGAATTTTTTTTTTGTCTCACTTACACACACAAACACCTGGAATTATTTTTCACTCGTATGTATAAACGGATTTCACCTGTGTGTGCCTTTTACATGTGCGTGTGAGAGACAACAATTTCAGTAGTATGTGTGCAAAGATTTCAGTTATGTGTATGAGCGCATCTTACCACTGTGTATGGGAGCATTTTACCACTATGTGTTAGAGCATCTTACTAGTGTGTGTGAGCGATGTTGCATTCCGGTTCCGGGTACCAATAATCCCCGCCCCTTTTCAGACAAGTTTATTTTTGTTTTTTTTTAAAGCCAAGTTGTGGACAAAATGTCTGCCGACAAGTAGCTTAACCGAGGCGGGAGCTCCACTTCATAATTTGAGGGCTTCAGCGGAGGATATAAGAACACTTTCAATGCAACAAGGGTCGGGCTGTCGCCATACCCGGACATCTTATATGTAATAGAAATGTGTATGGTGTGTGGTCATTAAATATGTATTTTCTTCACAGAAAATGAGCCAAAGTCAGTGAGTCTCAGTTTGAAAAATTAATTAATTGTATAATTTTTCTTTTAATAAAAAATGAAAACGGGTCCCACAGACCCGAACACCACACAAGGGTTAAAGTAGCGCAGGATGATGGCTTGAATCTTGAAACTGCATACAAGTCTTTACATTGAATAAGTAGGTCAAGCAAAAACGGATGTATAATCGACAAGTACAGTGTCACACTGGTGAGGTACTGTCAAAAAGGTAACTGAACAAAGTACAAACTGTTTTTCAATAAACTCCACACAAACACAATCAGCAAAGCCCGAGACCACCCGAGGGTTTGAATATGTTCTTTGACAACTATACCAGATGGCCACTATGCAATCAGATAATTATGGGGACCGTTTTCCCCATCACAATAATGTCCTAATTTATATGCCGCAATACTGCGCCTATTGCATCTTCTTTCCAAACCCTCACTTGGTGACTTGTGCCAGTTTCTTCCTTCTCCCTGATGAATCGAGTTGTTCTTATTCCTCATATTAAGCGGGTTAAGGGTGGCGTTTGGGGATTCAGAGTAGACAGGGTAGAAAGAAAGGACAGAAGGAAGCGATGATGGGAGGATGAACTACACAATTTTCCCACCCAAACTTCAGCACATTTCTATTTTTGAAAGCTAGGGGGAACTCTAATCTTCTTTTTTTTTGCAGACATCCCAGTTTTTCCCTTTGAGCCACTGGCCCAAGGTCATACCAGAACGGCAGCTCTGCATCGCCTCCAGTAAACATTAGCATTCTCTGAACTGATCAGCAGACCACAATGTAAGAATATAGCATTCAGTCTACTGGACTTATTCGCCTTCTTCTGTTCTTTTTTTGTCTTTGTCTTTTTTGTCCATTTATAATACAAAGCAGGGAGGATGCTGTTAAAAATGAAAGGAGTTGCTCTCTGCTCTAAATTCCAGTATTTCAAAAGCAACTTGTTTTTTTTACATATAGCTGATAAATAATAATTCCATATTATGTGCAATGGTTTCCCTGTAAAACGGAGTCGTCCCGTATTTAGAGACAAAAAGTAAGTGAAGGTCATACTTGCCAACCTTGAGACCTCCGATTTCGGGAGGCGGGGGGCGTGGTTAAGAGTGGAGGAGTATATTTACAGCTAGAATTCACCAAGTCAAGTATTTCATATACTGTATATATATATATGTATAATAAATAATTGACGAAATACTAGAAATACTAAGTCAAGTATTTCATATATATATATATATATATATATATATATATATATATATATATATATATATATTTATGTATATATAAATATATATTTATATATATATAAATATATATATATATATATATATATATATATATATATATATATATAAGAAATACTTGACTTTCAGTGAATTCTAGCTATAAACATATATATATATATATATATATATATATATATATATATATATATATATATATATATATATATGTATATATGTATATATAAGAAATACTTGACGAAATACTAAGTCAAATATTTCATATATATATATATATATATACATATATACATATATATATATATATATACAGTATATATATATATGTATATATATATATATATATATATATATATATATATATATATAAGAAATACTTGACTTTCAGTGAATTCTAGCTATAAATATATATTTATTTTATTATATATATATGTATATATATATATATATATATATCCATCCATCCATCCATTTCTACCGCTTATTCCCTTTGGGGTCGCGGGGGGCGCTGGAGCCTATCTCAGCTACATTCGGGCGGAAGGCGGGGTACACCCTGGACAAGTCGCCACTTCATCGCAGGGCCAACACAAATAGACAGACAACATTCACACACTAGGGCCAATTTAGTGTTGCCAATCAACCTATCCCCGGGTGCATGTCTTTGGAGGTGGGAGGAAGCCGGAGTACCCGGAGGGAACCCACGCAGTCACGGGAAGGACATGCAAACTCCACACAGAAAGATCCCGAGCCCGGGATTGAACCCAAGACTACTCAGGACCTTCGTATTGTGAGGCAGATGCACTAACCTCTCTGACACCGTGCTGCCCATATATATATATATATATATATATATATATATATATATATATATATGTATATATATATATATATATATATATATATATATATATATATATAATAAATACTTGAATTTCAGTGTTCATTTATTTACACAAATACACACACATAACACTCATCTACTCATTGTTGAGTTAAGGGTTGAATTGTCCATCCTTGTTCTATTCTCTGTCACTATTTTTCGAACCATACTGAACACCCTCTCTGATGATGCATTACTGTGTGGCACGCACAAAAGTGCTTTCATCAAATGCACTAGATGGCAGTATTGTCCTGTTTAAGAGTGTCACAACATTGCTGTTTACGGCAGACGAACTGCTTTACGGTAGAAAAAAACGTGACTGCTGTTGTTGTGTGTTGTTGCCGCGCTGGTAGGACTTAATGAAACTGCCTAACAATAAACCCACATAAGAAACCAAGAACTCGCCCTCCATCCTTCTACAGTTATAACGTGATTGGGCAGGTACGCTATTTTCGTGAGAAAATTTGTCCCGGGAGGTTTTCGGGAGAGGCGCTGAATTTCGGGAGTCTCCCGGAAAATCCGGGAGGGTTGGCAAGTATGGTGAAGGTACGCCCTTTGTCCCGCGCTTTTATGACCGTGAGAATAAAACACTGTCGGTAAATTATAAATACATTCCACTAAATGACAAAAGTTTGCCACAGACGAAGCCAATCGATGGCAGAGTGACTAGTCCAGTGGTTCTTAACCTGGGTTCGATCGAACCCTAGGGGTTCGGCGGAGCCTCCGCCACGGAGGTAAAGACAAGTCCGACTTATCGTGTAACTAAAAACTTCTCCCTATCAGCATATTATGGATAACCCCAAACAATGTTCCCTCTAATTTTCCATATGATTTGCAGGTTTTTTGATTGATCGATTGAAACTTTTACTAGCAGATTGCAAAGGAAGAGAATACACAGTACGGTTTACACAGTACAGTACATATTCCGTACAATTGACCACTAAATGGTAACATCCGAATACGTTTTTCAACGTGTTTAAGTCGGGGTCCACGTTAATCAATTCATGGTAATGTGTGTAATGTGTTGTGAGTTCATGCACTGTGTTGGTTTTGTTCTTTGAACAAAACCAACATGCACAGTTCATTTTGTGCACCAGTAAAAAAACATATGACTTTTTCTCGAATTTGAAGAAAAAAAAAACATTTTATTTTTCACTAAAGAAGGGTTCGGTGAATGCGCATATGAAACTGATGGGGTTCCGTACCTCCAACAAGGTTAAGAACCACTGCACTCACTGATCAAACCCGTTGCAGTTCGACTTTCCTAGCATGTTTGAGTATTCAGCATGCTCGTCCGCCTAGCTTCGGGAAATTGGACTCAAATGACTTAAAACATTTTTTTTCAAATAACGAGTAATTACGGAAATTCGTACATATTTTTTTTTCCAATCAATCATTTATCAAACTCATTGCAGTTCGACATTTTTTAAATTTTTTACTTGGCTGTCACTCTGCCTTTGCTTGATGATAGCGAGCTAGTTGTCCACCTATATACCACATTTTCCGGACTATAAGGCGCACTTAAAATCATTTTTTTCCCTCAAAACCCGACAGTGCGCCTTATATCTCGGTGCGCCTAATGTACGGAATAATTCTGGTTTTGCTTAACGACCTTGAAGCGATTTTATTTGGTACATGGTGTAATGATAAGTGTGACCAGTAGATGGCGGTCAAACATAAGAGATATGTGTAGACTGCACTATGATGGCAATATGACTCAAGTAAACAACACCAACATTTTATATGTTTCATTAAAAACATAGAACATTACACATGGCGCTCAAAAGTCTTTCAAAATGTTTTAGTACGACTTTGGTAAGCTATGAAGTCGGACTGCTTGATGGATTTTACTGTGCTTCAACATAGGAGTATTATTATGGTGTGTGTATAAGGTAAGACATATTATTTGCCGTTTTGTTTCGCAATATTATGCAAAAGCAACTTTTCTTACCTTCTGGTACCTGGTGATCTGTATTTGGGATTTGCATGAATCCTGAAAAATTGCGCAGTCCGCCTTTGTAGTCCGTGCCGACACCTTAGTCGATAAGCTTCTTCTTTTCCTCTATCTTCTTGTTATGGGACATTCATCCTCCGCATTTGCCATTTCTAATATAAAGTAGTGTAAAGTTCTTACTTATATCTGTCAGTAAACTCGCCATGAAAGCGCTAAAACATACCGGTGTAGTGAGTTTACATTATTCACCCAAGGAACTTTTGTTATTAGAGAGTTCCGGTTGGACCTTTTTTCACAGGAGACATTTCTGACCTTGTTGCACTAGTGAGCCACGGATGAGAAGATGCTGTTCCGTGAAAAAACGTCCGACCGGAATTCTAATAACTAAAGTTCCTTGGGTAAATAATGTTAACTCACTACACCGGTATGTTTTAGCGCTTTCATGGCGAGTTTACTGACAGATATAAGTAAGAATTTTACACTATTTTATATTAGAAATGGCAACAGCGGAGGATGAATGTCCCAAAACAAGAAGATAGAGAAAAAGAAGAAGCTTATCGACTACGGACTACAAATGTGGATGTGCGCAAATTTTCAGGATTCATGCAGATCCCAAATACAGATCAGCAGGTACCAGAAGGTAAGAAAAGTTGTTTTTGCATATTATTGCGAAACAGAACTCCAGATAATATGTCTTACCTTATACACACACCATAATAATACTCATATGTTGAAGCACAGTACAATCCATCAAGCGGTGCGGCTTCATACCTTACCAAAGTCCTACTAAAAACTTTTGATAGATTTTTGAGCGCTGTGTGTAATGTTCTATATTTTCAATGGAACATATAACATTTTGGTGTTGTTTACTCGAGTCATATTCTGTTATGTGTGACTGCCATGTACTGGTCACACTTACCATTTCACCATGTTTGTACCACATAAAATAGCTTTGAGGTCGGGAAGCACACCCAAAATAATTCCGTACATTAGGCGCACCGGGTTATAAGGCGCACTGTCCAGTTTTGAGAAGATGAATGGATTTTAAGCGCGCTTTAGTGTCCGAAAAATACGGTAGTTTTGTGAGCTGCCTGTTTATTGTTCAAATAATCAGCCTATGTAGCTTAATCCAGGACAAGTTCTACTTGAATATGTGGTTCAGTATATTCTTATACTAGCAAAAAATTCATTGTGATGTTTGGAGTTATACTTGCTGTAATGAGATAATTGAGACTTATTTCTTATGTCAAACAAGCCGCACAAGCTTATTATCCCCGATTTCAAGAAAATAAAAAGCATGTCAGCTTTGTGTTATTGTCGACAAAGCACATTATAGATCTTATTAGTATCAAAGCGTATACTTTTTCTTGTCACATTAACCTTTTTTTCCCCCCTCCTATTGTTGCTGTAATTTAATTTCTGCCTTGTGCCGGCGGCCAAGTAAACACAAGATGCGGGCTTCGCTTTTTCAATAAGTTATACGTGGTTTCATGAAAGTCAGGTCATTTATACAGTAGCTCAACACAGTGTGAACAAATGGGACACTGAGCACATTATTTTTCCATCAAAATGTATTATTTTAATGTGGTATTTCATCAAAATGCTGACCTTTGATAGGCATTGCTTTAACTACAGCACCACTGTTCCAACAGTTGAAAGTATCATAACTCTAAAGCATGATTGTGTCACAGTTTGAAGATGTTTTTTTTTTTTTTTATGCGGGTAGGGCTGAATATGTGTTATACCAGTGTTTTTCAACCTTTTATGCATTGAAAAAAATCCGGAGGCACACCACCAGCAGAAATCATTAAAAAACTAAACTCGGTTGACAGTAAAAAGTCGTTGTCGCAACTGTTGGATATGACTTTAAACCATAACCAAGCATGCATCAATGTAGCTCTTGTCTCAAAGTAGGTGTACTTTCACCACCTGTCACATCACACTGTGACTTATTTGGAGTTTTTTGCTTTTTTCCTATGTGAAAGTCTTTTAGTTATTGTTTTGCACTCCTATTTTGGTGGTTTTCCCTGTTTTGTCATTGTTTTCCTGTAGCAGTTTCAAGTCTTCCTTTGAGCAAAAATCCGCCGCAACTGCTTTGTTTTAGCAATCAAGAATATTTCAGTTGTTTGTATCCTTCTTTGTGGGGACATTGTTGATTGTCATGTCATGTTCGGATGTACATTGTGGACGCCGCCTTTGCTCCACAGTAAGTCTTTGCTGTCGTCCAGCATTCTGTTTTTGTTTACTTTGTAGCAGTGACGTGCGGTGAGGTTGATGGCTGGTGAGGCACTGACTTCATCACAGTCAGATTTACAAACATATGAACCCTAAAGAGTATCTTATTCACCATTTGATTGGCAGCAGGTAACGGGTTATGTTTAAAAGCTCATACCAGCATTCTTCCCTGCTTGGCACTCAGCATCAAGGGTTGGAATTGGGGGTTAAATCACCAAAAATGATTCCCAGGCGCGGCACCGCTGCTGCCCACTGCTGCCCACTGCTGCCCACTGCTGCCCACTGCTCCCCTCACCTCCCAGGGGGTGATCAAGGGGATGGGTCAAATGCAGACGACAAATTTCATTACACCTAGTGTGTGTGTGACAATCATTGGTACTTTAACTTAACTTTAACTTTACACATACAAACTGTGGCACAAAAAAAAGCACATTTAATAAAAAAAACGTTATTATGGTCTTACCTTTACTTAGAAATTAAGTCCATGCGCCGCAACTAAAGCCCTCACTTCAACTTTCCACGTGCAAGATTGAATCTATTTAAAAAAGTGTAACCGAGGGTTTATAAATGTCGCCTATACTGTATGAAACAACAAAATAACAAACACGGAGGCTCCAGTTTACACGAGGACCACTTTATTTACTTTCTTTCAAAAACCTCCGCAACGTGACATCACTTCCGCTCTTAGCGCCTTCAAAATAAGAGCTCAAGGCATATACTGTATAACAGCGCATAACAGGAACTTAACATCACAAAGAGGAAAGCCTATGAAAATAGGTTACAAAAGTTATTTAATAAGAAGCCAAAAAGTGCAAAAACAATAATGTTCGTGTTGGAAGAGTTGTGAATTAGATACACCTGCAGTCTGCAGGTGTACCTAATGTTGTGTCCCTGCAGTCATTCACAACTCCTCCAACACCAACATTATTGTTTTTGCACTTTTTGGCTTCTTATGAAATGTTTTTTTAAAATAGATTCAATCTTGCACGTGGAAAGTTTAAGTGTGGGCTTTAGTTGATATAACAATTCTACGGCGGGGGTGCAGGAGGCGAGCCTCAGCCAGTGCGTCTTTTGCAGCCGTTTTATGATCGCTCAGCACAAGAAATACTTTACACACATACAGTTGTTGACAAAATACACTGTACATTATATACCTCAGCTAACTAAACTATGGAAATATATAATATAGTACATATAGCAATACAGTCTCACTGCACAGCAGGCCAGCAGTTAGCCGAGTCCGGAATCCATGTTGAGACACTGAGTGACGTGCCTCAACTGGCTGCTGTTCACCGCACCGTCTCTTCTCAGTATTTGAACGGCAAATGTGAAAATTCAGGGATTTTTAATAAAAATAATCTAAAACTGGTGAAGTTAAATGGAAAATAACTTTATAGTATAATCACTGGATACATAAAACAATATTTTTTTTTTTTCTTTTTACATTTTTTTTCTTTCCATGATGGCAGGTGAGGCCCTGCCTCACCTGCCTCTAGTGACTGCACGTCACTGTTAAACATATGTTTATTATTGCAATTGTGTCCTTAAATAAAAGAGTGAACATACTAGACAACTTGTCTTTTAGTAGTAAGTAAACAAACAAAGGCTCCTAATTAGTCGGCTGACGTATGCAGTAACATATTGTGTCATTTATCATTCTATTATTTTGTCAACATTATTAAGGACAAGTGGTAGAAAATTTATTTTTAATCTACTTGTTTATTTACTGTTAATATCTGCTCACTTTCTCTTTTAACATGTTCTATCAACACTTCTGTTAAAATGTAATAATCACTTATTCTTCTGTTGTTTGATACTTTACATTAGTTTTGGATGATACCACACATTTGGGTATCAATCCGATACCAAGTCGTTACAGGATCATACATTGGTCATATTCAAAGTCCTCATGTGTCCAGGGACGTATTTACTGAGTTTATAAACATAATATGAATTTAAAAAAAAAGGAAAACATATTTTGTGACGATAAAAAATATCGATGTAATCATAGTAGTATCGACTAGATATGTTATTGTAATTGGTATCATTACAGTGGATGTCATAAACACTACAGAACAAATTCCCAATATTCCCTGCAGAACCAACTCTACAATATGAACAAACGCCATGGGTGGCTCGACACCTAGCATCCACTGTAACGATACCACGTACAATAGCGTATCTAGTCGATACTACTATGGTTACATCAGTATTTTTTAACATCACAAAATATGCTTTAGTTTAAAAATATATATATACATATATTATGTTTATAAACTCAGGAAATATGTCCGTGGACACATGAGGACTTTGAATATGACCAATGTATGATCCTGTAACGACTTGGTATCGGATTGATACCCAAATGTGTGGTATCATCCAAAACTAATGTAAAGTATCAAACAACAGAAGAATAAGTGATTATTACATTTTAACAGAAGTGTAGATAAAACATGTTAAAAGAGAAAGTGAGCAGATATTAACAGTAAATGAACAAGTAGATTAAAAATACATTTTCTACCACTGGTCCTTAATAATGTAGACAAAATAATAGAATATGTTACTGCATACGTCAGCCGACTAATTAGGAGCCTTTGTTTGTTTACTTACTACTAAAAGACAAGTTGTCTAGTATGTTCACTCTTTTATTTAAGGACACAATTGCAATAATAAACATATGTTTAACAGTGACGTGCAGTCACTAGAGGCAGGTGAGGCGGGGCCTCACCTGCCATCATGGAAAGAAAAAAAAAGTAAAAAGAAAAAATATTGTTTTATGTATCCAGTGATTATACTATAAAGTTATTTTCCATTTAACTTCACCAGTTTTAGATTATTTTTTATTAAAAATCGCTGAATTTTCACATTTGCCGTTCAAATACTGAGAAGAGACGGTGCGGTGAACAGCAGCCAGTTGAGGCACGTCACTCAGTGCCTCAACATGGATTCCAGACTCGGCTAACTGCTGGCCTGCTGTGCAGTGAGACTGTATTGCTATATGAATTATATTATACATTTCCATAGTTTAGTTAGCTGAGATATATAATGTACAGTGTATTTTGTCAACAACTGTATGTGTGTAACGTATTTCTTGTGCTGAGCGATCATAAAACGGCTGCAAAAGACGCACTGGCTGAGGCTCCAGTAATCCCGCCTCCTGCACCCCCGCCGTAGAATTGTTATATCAACTAAAGCCCACACTTAAACTTTCCACGTGCAAGATTGAATCTATTTAAAAAAGTTATTTCATAAGAAGCCAAAAAGTGCAAAAACAATAATGTTCGTGTTGGAAGAGTTGTGAATGACTGCAGGGCCACAACATTAGGTACACCTGCGGACTGCAGGTGTATCTAATTCACAACTCCTCCAACACGAACATTATTGTTTTGGGCCTTTTTGGCTTCTTATTAAATAACTTTTGTAACCTATTTTCATGGGCTTTCCTCTTTGTGATGTTAAGTTCCTGTTATGCGCTGTTATACAGTATATGCCTTGAGCTCTTATTTTGAAGGCGCTAAGAGCGGAAGTGATGACACGTTGCGAAGGTTTTTGAAAGAATGTAAATAAAGTGGTCCTCGTGTAAACTGGAGCCTCTGTGTTTGTTATTTTGTAGTTTCATACAGTATAGGCGATATTTATAAACCCTCGGTTACACTTTTTTTAAATGGATTCAATCTTGCACGTGGAAAGTTTAAGTGAGGGCTTTAGTTGCGGCGCATGTACTTAATTTCTAAGTAAAGGTAAGACCATAATAACGTTTTTTTTATTAAATGTGCTTTTTTGTGTGCTACAGTTTGTATGTGTAAAGTTAAAGTTAAGTTAAAGTACCAATGATTGACACACACACACTAGGTGTGGTGAAATGTGTCGTCTGCAATTGACCCATCCCCTTGTTCACCCCCTGGGAGGTGAGGGGAGCAGTGGGCAGCAGCCGCGCCGCGCCCGGGAATCATTTTTGGTGATTTAACCCCCAATTCCAACCCTTGATGCTGAGTGCCAAGCAGGGAAGAATGCTGGTATGAGCTTTTAAACATAACCTGTTAACTGCTGCCAATCAAATGGTGAATAAGATACTCTTTAGGGTTCATATGTTTGTAAATCTGACTGTGATGAAGTCAGTGCCTCCTCACCAGCCATCAACCTCACCGCACGCCACTGATGTTTAATGTATCGCAAGATTCGTTTGTTAAAATAAAGCCAATAAAGACATTTTTCGTGGTCCCCTTTATTTAGAAAAGTACCGAAATACTGTTGGTACCGGTACCAAAATATTGGTATCGGGACAACAGTAATACACACACACCGAGCACCCACTGGCAGAAATGTAGATCGGCGCCTATGGGGCAAGGTACCAATGTAATTGCAATCCAACCTAGAATCTAATTAGATATGCAAACACAGCTCTTACTCAGGAACCTGAGATCTGTAATCTAACAATACGGCAACTAGTATAGTATCAAGAAAAACCAAGGGAAGCCAAGGGAAAGAGCCTGGAAGCCTTTTAAAAACATGGCATGTTTATTCAACACGACAGTTGTCCGCATGATAACAGTGTTTACTTACCTTAGCAACCAAACGGCCTGAAATGCTTTTATTAAACTTCTTCTTCTAACCAGTAAGAAGTCGATTTAATTTTCACTGCCTGCAGATACTTTTGCTCTGCAAGTGTAAGCCCTCATCTTTTGTCCCGCACCAGGTGCGCAGCCAACAAACATGACGACACTAAGATGAAATCATGGCGATTACTATTATTACTGATTATACATGTGTTTTTACTGGACCGATATACGCCATTTAAAGACTCATTATGCAATCCTAAATCTGCATTTTCCACACAGGTGGAAAGAAAGTTCATGTGTGACATCAAACTGTCAGATGACCTATGCCATACTTGCCAACCTTGAGACCTCCGATTTCGGGAGATGGTGGGGGGGTGTGGTCCCGGGGGGTCGTGGTTGGGGGCGTGGTTAAGAGCGGAAGAGTATATTTACAGCTAGAATTCACCAAGTCAAGTATTTCATATATATATATATATATTTTTATATATATATATATATATATATATATATATATATATATATATATATATATATATATATATATATATATATATATATATATATACATATACAGATACAGGTAAAAGCCAGTAAATTAGAATATTTTGAAAAACTTGATTTATTTCAGTAATTGCATTCAAAAGGTGTAACTTGTACATTATATTTATTCATTGCACACAGACTGATGCATTCAAATGTTTATTTCATTTAATTTTGATGATTTGAAGTGGCAACAAATGAAAATCCAAAATTCCGTGTGTCACAAAATTAGAATATTACTTAAGGCTAATACAAAAAAGGGATTTTTAGAAATGTTGGCCAACTGAAAAGTATGAAAATGAAAAATATGAGCATGTACAATACTCAATACTTGGTTGGAGCTCCTTTTGCCTCAATTACTGCGTTAATGCGGCGTGGCATGGAGTCGATGAGTTTCTGGCACTGCTCAGGTGTTATGAGAGCCCAGGTTGCTCTGATAGTGGCCTTCAACTCTTCTGCGTTTTTGGGTCTGGCATTCTGCATCTTCCTTTTCACAATACCCCACAGATTTTCTATGGCGCTAAGGTCAGGGGAGTTGGCGGGCCAATTTAGAACAGAAATACCATGGTCCGTAAACCAGGCACGGGTAGATTTTGCGCTGTGTGCAGGCGCCAAGTCCTGTTGGAACTTGAAATCTCCATCTCCATAGAGCAGGTCAGCAGCAGGAAGCATGAAGTGCTCTAAAACTTGCTGGTAGACGGCTGCGTTGACCCTGGATCTCAGGAAACAGAGTGGACCGACACCAGCAGATGACATGGCACCCCAAACCATCACTGATGGTGGAAACTTTACACTAGACTTCAGGCAACGTGGATCCTGTGCCTCTCCTGTCTTCCTCCAGACTCTGGGACCTCGATTTCCAAAGGAAATGCAAAATTTGCATGGTTGGGTGATGGTTTGGGGTGCCATGTCATCTGCTGGTGTCGGTCCACTCTGTTTCCTGAGATCCAGGGTCAACGCAGCCGTCTACTAGCAAGTTTTAGAGCACTTCATGCTTCCTGCTGCTGACCTGCTCTATGGAGATGGAGATTTCAAGTTCCAACAGGACTTGGCGCCTGCACACAGCGCAAAATCTACCCGTGCCTGGTTTACGGACCATGGTATTTCTGTTCTAAATTGGCCCGCCAACTCCCCTGACCTTAGCCCCATAGAACATCTGTGGGGTATTGTGAAAAGGAAGATGCAGAATGCCAGACCCAAAAACGCAGAAGAATTGAAGGCCACTATCAGAGCAACCTGGGCTCTCATAACACCTGAGCAGTGCCAGAAACTCACCGACTCCATGCCACGCCGCATTAACGCAGTAATTGAGGCAAAAGGAGCTCCAACCAAGTATTGAGTATTGTACATGCTCATATTTTTCATTTTCATACTTTTCAGTTGGCCAACATTTCTAAAAATCCCTTTTTTGTATTAGCCTTAAGTAATATTCTAATTTTGTGACACACGGAATTTTGGATTTTCATTTGTTGCCACTTCAAATCATCAAAATTAAATGAAATAAACATTTGAATGCATCAGTCTGTGTGCAATGAATAAATATAATGTACAAGTTACACCTTTTGAATGCAATTACTGAAATAAATCAAGTTTTTCAAAATATTCTAATTTACTGGCTTTTACCTGTATATATATAACAAATACTTGTCTTTCAGTGAATTCTAGCTATATATATATATATATATATATATATATATATATATATATATATATATATATATATATATATATATATATATATATATATATGTATTTATTTACACACATACACACACATAACACTCATCTACTCATTGTTGAGTTAAGGGTTGAATTGTCCATCCTTGTTCTATTCTCTGTCACTATTTTTCTAACCATGCTGAACACCCTCTCTGATGATGCATTCTGCTTCGTCTCCTTGTTGTGTGCGCAGTTGTGCACTGCACTCTCTAAAAGCCCTAGATGTTATTGTCACATATGCATGTACAGTAGATGGCAGTATTGTCCTGTTTAAGAGTGTCACAACATTGCTGTTTACGGCAGACAAACTGCTTTACGGAAGTGAAAACAGGCTGTCGACACGTCACTCAGGTCCGCATGAATTTCGGGAGATTTTCGGGAGAAAATTTGTCCCGGGAGGTTTTCGGGAGAGGCGCTGAATTTTGGGAGTCTCCCGGAAAATCCGGGAGGGTTGGCAAGTATGACCTATGCAGGAAAGGAAGCCAGGACTTGGCTCAAATACACAATCACTGCACTCGGGCGGAAGGCGGCGTACACCCATATACAGTATATATATATACGTTAGGTCAGGAAAAAAACACAGAGGCTATATCATCCCTACAAGTCAGGGAAACCTGCGAAACAGGCTTGTAGGGATGATATAGCATCTTGTTTCTGTTCCTGACCTAACGTATATTCCGCTTTACCCCAGTATTGAGCACTGTATAACAGATAAACCACAGAAACTTCGACTATATATACCGTATTTTTCGGACTATAAGTCGCAGTTTTTTTCATAGTTTGGCCGGGGGTGCGACTTATACTCAGGAGCAACTTATGTGTGAAATGATTAACACATTACCGTAAAATATCAAATAATATTATTTAGCTCATTCACGTAAGAGACTAGACGTATAAGATTTCATGGGATTTAGCGATTAGGAGTGACAGATTGTTTGGTAAACGTATAGCATGTTCTATATGTTATAGTTATTTGAATGACTCTTACCATAATATGTTACGTTAACATACCAGGCACGTTGTCAGTTGGTTATTTATGCCTCATATAACGTACACTTATTCAACCTGTTGTTCACTATTCTTTATTTATTTTAAATTGCCTTTCAAATGTCTATTCTTGGTGTTGGGTTTTATCAAATACATTTCCCCAAAAAATGCGACTTATACTCCAGTGCGACTTATATATGTTTTTTTCCTTCTTTATTATGCATTTTCGGCAGGTGCGACTTATAATCCGGTGCGACTTATACTCCGAAAAATACGGTATGTATATATATATATATATATATATATATATATATATATATATATATATATATATATATATATATATATATATATATAATAGCCACTCTTTGCTCTGATTACTGCTTTGCACACTCTTGGCATTCTCTTGATGAGCTTCGAACACACCTGTGAAGTGAAAACCATTTCAGGTGACTACCTCTTGAAGCTCATGGAGAAAATGCCAAGAGTGTGCGAAAAAGTAATCAGAGCAAAGGGTGGCTATGTGGAAGAAACTAGAATATAAAACATGTTTTCAGTTATTCCACCTTTTTTTGTACATGTGTTCATTCATAGTTTTGATGTCTTCAGTGACTATCTACAATGTAAATAGTCATGAAAATAAAGAAAGATCCACTGAATGAGAAGGTGTGTGAAAACGTTTGGCCTGTACTGTATATATATATATATATATATATATATATATATATATATATATATATATATATATATATATATATATATACATACACATTTATCATTTATATTTATTTAATTTATTATTATTACTAGAGATGTCCGATAATATCGACCGATAAATGCGTTAAAATGTAATATCGGAAATTATCGGTATCGTTTTTTTTTATTATCGGTATCGTTTTTTTTTTTTTTTAATTAATCAACATAAAAAACACAAGATACACTTACAATTAGTGCACTAACCCAAAAATCCTTCCTCCCCATTTACACTCATTCACACTCATTCACACAAAAGGGTTGTTTCTTTCTGTTATTAATATTCAGGTTCCTACATTATATGTCAATATATATCAATACAGTCTGCAAGGGATACAGTCCGTAAGCACACATGATTGTGCGTGCTGCTGGTCCACTAATAGTACTAACCTTTAAAAGTTAATTTTACTAATTTTCATTAATTACTAGTTTCAGTGTAACTGTTTTTATATTGTTTTACTTTCTTTTTTATTCAAGATTTTTTTATTTTTTTATTTATCTTATTTTATTTTATTATTAAAAAAAAAAAAGTACCTTATCTTCACCATAACTGGTTGTCCAAATTAGGCATAATAATGTGTTAATTCCACGACTGTATATATCGGTTGATATCGGTATCGGTAATTAAAGAGTTGGACAATATCGGAATATCGGATATCGGCAAAAAGCCATAATCGGACATCCCTACTTTTTAAGTTATAAACAGTGTTGGGACTAACGCGTTAGAAAGTAACGCGTTACTGTAACGCCGTTAGTTTCGGCGGTAACTAGTAATCTAACGCGTTATTTTTTTTATTCAGTAATTTAGTTACCGTTACTACATGATGCGTTACTGCGTTATTTTACGTTACTTTTGATGTAGTATCGCTAGAAACAGAAGCGCTGCGGTGCCGTTCTTCTGAATCTTCCTCTGTCACAAGCCGGAGAGAAGAAAAGAGGCGCGGTCTATGTGTGTGTGTGTGTGTGTGTGTGGGGGGGGGGTGGTTGGGGGGCGGGGGGCGGGGAGGGAGGTTTGATCCGCGGTTTGATATATGAAACAAAAAAAAAAGTTGTTGGCACGTTCAGTTCACACACAGCGTGGTCATGGCGAGCGCAATAACGGAGGAGCTTGAACGCCCAGCGCCATTGAATCGGTGTGTTTATAAGTGCAGATTCGGTTGTGCAAAACGAGGGTTTTAAACACATGCTGAACGTGCTTGAACCACGTTACGACATCCCGTCGCGCACCCACTTCAGCAATAAGATTGTGCCAGATCTTTATGAGCAGGAGAAGAAAAAAGTTGTGGATGAACTATCCCGAGCATCAGCTGTTGCGCTCATGACAGACGGGTGGATGTCCAGGGGAACTATAAGCGCTCACTTCATCACAGCAGACTGGGAGATGAGAAGACACGCCCCCTCTACGAGAGTCACCTTGCGCAGGTACTGACACAAGCAGTGGAGGAATGGAAGATAAAGATATCCCAGTCACACGTGATGATGCCAAAAATCTAATAATTACAGAGAATGAGGCAGGACTGGGACCACAGATAGGTGCTTTGCACATGTAGTGAATTTGGCATCACAGAAGGGAATCTCAGTCAATATGATGGAGCGCCTCTTTGGGAGGATCAGGAAGGTTTCTTACTTCCACCCAAGCACAACAGCTGCTCATGTGCTTAAGACAAAGCAAGAAATGCTAAAGCTGCCTGCTCATACATGATGTCCCAACGAGGTGGAACTCCACTTATGATATGTTGGAGCAGCAGGCAGCTATATACTCTGCATTGACACACAACACCCTGAAGACAAATGTCACCCTGTCTGATGATGATGTGAGAGTGGCAGATGAGGTCCTCTAGGTGCTTAAACCCCTCAAAAGTGTTACATCTCTACTGAGCACTGAAACTTCACCATCTGTGTCAATGATCCTGCCACTGAAAACAAGGATTCTACAATCCATGGTTCCAAGTGTGGAAGACAGCAGCATCACTCCAGATGTCAGGCTTTATTTCACTACCTATGTTTCAAGGAAGATGATGTTTCTTCTTATGTTGCACTTAAACTTGTTTTTTTATTAATGGTCATTGGTCCAAGTTTAAAGAAAGGAGGAATGCCTTTTTATGTTGCACTGTTTTTCATTAATTGTGTTAAAAGGAAAATAAAAATGCATGTCAAGTTGATCAACAGATTGTATTATTCTCCAGTGCAATAACAGTACTGAAATGAAGGCAAAAAGGGCATTAATGGGAGCTTTAAAAAAAAAAGAAGAAAAAAAGAAGTAACTAAATAGTTACTTTTCACAGTAACGCATTACTTTTTGGTGTAAGTAACTGAGTTAGTAACTGAGTTACTTTTGAAATAAAGTAACTAGTAACTGTAACTAGTTACTGGTTTTCAGTAACTAACCCAACACTGGTTATAAATTGGTGTTTTACCTGATTCTGATAACTTGCATTGATTGAAATCAGACAGGATCTACAGTAGTGCTGATGACTTACACATTTTCGAAGTTACATTGTGGAGGAGAAAAAAAGTCTTCCTTTCTGTTCAATACCTTATGAAAGTGGTTGTTTTTTGTCATCTTATTTGTTCGGCTTCCATATTCGTTTTTATACACTTTGACAAGAAATATATTTACGGCAAACTCTGTAGCTTGCTAGCTTGTGTGCGCTAGCTTTCTGAGACTCTTATTTTGTTAGCCCAGGCAGGATGGAGCAGCACTTTTATTGTGAGGACAGGAACTGTGCGGTCGGTCTTTATAGAGTTTTGACGGTAGGTTCGGCGCAAGAGTCTCTTAAAATATAAAGTGTTTCTCGCCTTTCTGTCGGTCATTTTTTCTTAATAATGATAACGGAAATGACGTATTGGTGAAGATTGAAGATCGCTAATTTTTAGGTCTATTTTTTCAATGCATGGCTGGCGATCGACGTAATGGGCACTCCTGCTGTAAGCCATGTCTTGACTCATTCTTCGGCTAGCTCTATCAAGCCCAACCCCCAAGTGCAGGCTCACCAGTTTATGATTTGCATCGGTGAGGTGTGTCTCCTCGTAGCTGTCATCGTGCGCCGTCCAGCTGTAGGACACCAGGAAGTGGAGGATGGGCGGGTGGTAGATGACCTCCGGACGCGCCCAGCGAACTACCAGGGCGCTTCCATTCACGTGTCGCACTTTCATGTTGAACGGAGCGCTGCTGCACGCTGGAGGGAAGGAAGCAGCAAACAGAAGGAAACCGTTAAGAATCCATGTGAGAGCTGGGTAAAAATAATCGGACCATAGAAATACAGTAATAGTATGATAATAACACTGTGATTGTCATGATCCGTGGTCCGGATCATGTTTTTGTTATGTTCTGTTAGTTTTGGACTCTTTTAGTTCCTGTTTGACACTTGAGTTTGTTTTAGTTACCATGGCTACTTATGATTTCCACCTGCCTCTGGTGTTCGGTACGCGCACTTGATTCTAATCAGAGGACTATTTAAGCCTGCCTTTGCCAGTCAGTCGTCCTGGCGTCATTCTGTCATGAAGGGGTTTTCGCTTACTACGGGGTTGTTCTCCCAGGAAGACGAATGGATGACTCCGGACAGGACTTGCAGGTAGGAACATGATTTAATTTTAAGAAACAATCAACGAGGTACAAAACAGAAAACCAACTGAAGGCAAGCGTGCCTATCGCACGCGAAAGCTAAGGCAAAAACTTAAGACATGAAACTTTAGACATGAACCTCACAAAACTGTGGCATGAAACAAACACGATACTGTGGCATGAAACCAATAGCATTAACTATGGCATAGAACAAACACGGAATTGTGGCATGAAACCAATAGCATTAACTATGGCATAGAACAAACACGGAACTGTGGCATGAAACCAATAGCATTAACTATGGCAGAGAACAAACACAAAACTGTGGCATGAAACCAATAGCATTAACTATGGCATAGAGCAATCACAGAACTGTGGCATGAAACCAATAGCATTAACTATGGCATAGAACAAACACGGAATTGTGGCATGAAACCAATAGCATTAACTATGGCATAGAACAAACACGGAACTGTGGCATGAAACCAATAGCATTAACTATGGCAGAGAAAAAACACAAAACTGTGGCATGAAACCAATAGCATTAACTATGGCATAGAGCAATCACAGAACTGTGGCATGAAACCAATAGCATTAACTATGGCATAGAACAAACACGGAACTGTGGCATGAAACCAATAGCATTAACTATGGCATAGAACAAACACGGAACTGTGGCATGAAACCAATAGCATTAACTATGGCATAGAACAAACACGGAACTGTGGCATGAAACCAATAGCATTAACTATGGCATAGAACAAACACGGAACTGTGGCATGAAACCAATAGCATTAAGTATGGCATAGAACAAACACGAAACTGTGGCATGAAACCAATAGCATTAACTATGGCAAAGAACAAACACTGAACTGTGGCATGAAACCAATAGCATTAACTATGGCATAGAACAAACACGGAACTGTGGCATGAAACCAATAGCATTAACTATGGCATAGAACAAACACGGAACTGTGGCATGAAACCAATAGCATTAACTATGGCATAGAACAAACACGGAACTGTGGCATGAAACCAATAGCATTAACTGTGGCATAGAACAAACACGGAACTGTGGCATGAAACCAATAGCATTAACTATGGAATAGAACAAACACGAAACTGTGGCATGAAACCAATAGCATTAACTATGGCATAGAACAAACACGGAACTGTGGCATGAAACCAATAGCATTAACTATGGCATAGAACAAACACGGAACTGTGGCATGAAACCAATAGCATTAACTGTGGCATAGAACAAACACGGAACTGTGGCATGAAACCAATAGCATTAACTATGGAATAGAACAAACACGAAACAGTGGCATGAAACCAATAGCATTAACTATGGCATAGAACAAACACGGAACTGTGGCATGAAACCAATAGCATTAACTATGGCATAGAACAAACACGGAACTGTGGTATGAAACCAATAGCATTAACTATGGCATAGAACAAACACGGAACTGTGGCATGAAACCAATAGCATTAACTATGGCATAGAACAAACACAAAACTGTGGCATGAAACCAATAGCATTAACTATGGCATAGAACAAACACGAAACTGTGGCATGAAACCAATAGCATTAACTATGGCAAAGAACAAACACTGAACTGTGGCATGAAACCAATAGCATTAACTATGGCATAGAACAAACACGGAACTGTGGCATGAAACCAATAGCATTAACTATGGTATAGAACAAACACGGAACTGTGGCATGAAACCAATAATGACGCCAGGACGACTGACTGGCAAAGGCAGGCTTAAATAGTCCTCTGATTAGAAGCAGGTGCGCGTCCCGAACACCAGAGGCAGGTGGAAATCATAAGTAACCATGGTAACTAAAACAAACTCAGGTGTCAAACAGGAAATAAAAGAGTCCAAATCTAACAGAACATAACAAAAACATGATCCGGACGACGGATCATGACAGTGATAGAGGCCATGGAAGATACAGTAATGGGGTTTTCTGGTGCAGTTCTCCAGTGGTTTACTTCATATATACATGGAATAACTTTTAGGCTATGTCTACACTAAGCCGGATAACCCCTCAAACAAATAATTATTTAGCCTAAGCCCCGTTTCAGCCACACTAAACCAGCGTTTAAGGTTCCCCTCCTTGGATAATTTTTACACCGGTAAGTGCGGCGTGTATTCCTTGAATCTCCGGCTCTTAGCTTTGTATGGACTCATTGATCGTTTACAAACTGAGTTTGTAGAGGAAATGAAGTCAGAAAGGCCGCGCCCCACACAGTGACGTCGGAAAAAACGCGCCACAGCCAGCTTCATAACAACCGGAGGTAACCACTGGAAAGATGGAGGCGAGTCATCCAGATATGCCCGTGTTTCTGTGGGAATCACACATGAATACCTTGAGAGGAGAAAATGCGCGATTGCAGCTATTTGGGATACAACACTTCTCAAACGGCAAGAGAACTTTCGAATGTCCAGGTCAGCTGTGATTCTACTTACCCAAAAAACTTTGTCCATCCGTCGAAAGGGAGACAACGAAAATGTGGTCTCCCGTGAATGTGATGAAAAAGGTAGTGTGTGCTTTGTATTACCAGGCCGTCGAGGAAAACGACAAACTCATTTGTACTGGCAAAGCACACTGTATCAGTTATTGTCCGCCATGTATGTCGCGGACTCAACGTCTAGGTCCAGAGTATATAAAGTCACCAAAAAGGAATGGACAATGAAGGTGAAGGCAAAAGAGTGAGGGTGTCCTGACCAGATATCTAGATCCCTAGTTTGATTGATGTAAAATGTTCTTCATCACATTGTTTAAGTGTCTAATAAAGATTTGATTAATTTATGATGGCTCAGGTGTGATTCACTACAATAGGACCCCACAGCACACTGGATTCCAGTTAATTGAAATACCGCAACACTGGATATTGTTCAGATAAGTTAAATGTAAGAACTTGCACACAAAGCAACACTGGAGGTGACTATGACGTGTGCATTTTCCGCGCATGCGTACTAGGTCGCGTTGCGCCGGCTGACGGAGGGGGTAGGGGGTTTTAAACGACCATTGTGTGTGTGTGGACAAGGATAAGTTTAGGTGGGATTTACCCTGGATAACCTTAGTAAACAAGGGGTCTTAATGTTGCTTTTAATGATGTAATGTCCAATGTGTCCAACCTGTCATGTGGTGTGGCCCAGGGTTCTGTTCTGGGGCTTGTTTTTTTTGTGTTGTATCTGATGCTTCTTGGGGGGTTGATCAGTAGTTTTAAAAATGTTTCTTATAATTTCTATGCAGATGATTTTCAACTGTTATGCTCCTTCAATGATTCAGAGTTTAACTTTTTATCTGAGTTATTGGAGTGCGTATCCTGTATTAAAAACTGGTTGTCCTTAAGTTTCCTCCAGATAAATTCAGACAAAACGAAAACTCTGATAATTGTCCCCGATAAAAAGATCCCCCTGATCAAGAACTCCCTTGGTGCTCTGGGTGTATCTGTTAAAAGCAGCCTCAGGAACCTTGGAGTTGTG
Source organism: Nerophis lumbriciformis (assembly GCF_033978685.3). Taxonomy (NCBI): domain Eukaryota; kingdom Metazoa; phylum Chordata; class Actinopteri; order Syngnathiformes; family Syngnathidae; genus Nerophis; species Nerophis lumbriciformis. Next base: position 37,134,688 of record NC_084550.2, on the reverse strand, counting down.
TTTGATCAGTCAATGTCTTTGGAAGGTCACTGTCGTCAACTGACCAAAAACTGTTTTTATCATCTCAGAAATATTTCTAAAGTGAGAAATTTGTTGTCAAAATTGGATCTCGAGATGATCATTCACACGTTCATTTCGTCTCGCATAGCAATTCTCTCTTCACCCTTTTCAAGAAGTCATTGCTAAAGAGACTTCAGACTGTACAAAATGCGGCTGCCAGGCTTTTGATCGGTGCACCCAGAACAGCCCACATCACCCCTGTTTTACTACTTTAGTCACAGACTACTTCTAGTCATTAACGCACAGATCCTACAGACGTACATACAGAAAATTACAATATCTAATACACATTAGAGACTAAACACACTGTCAGCATGCTCATAAAAACTTTAAGCCATCACACAGTCCCTAGACTCTCCTTTATATACAGGTTTAGTCTTTGGAAGCAAGGACCAAAAACAAAGCCAGTGTTGGTGATATAAATAGATATGAAGCCTTATATGTAAACATCCTAATCATACCTCTGATATGTGTTTGTTTATTCCCCACTTGGTTTGTGTTGAATACTGCAAGACACTTCATCATCCTGTTCCTCCGGTGATACTCTCTCAAATGACAACCAGGCACCCGAAACACATACTGCAGGTTATCTCCTTTCTTCTGCAATTTGGGGTAAAATGCGTGCATTTTCAATCAGCTTTAACCTCTAAAACCTGGACTAGAGAGGCTTGCAAGAAAACCAAACAACTACCGTATTTTCCGGACCATAGGGCTCACCGGATTATAAGGCGCACTGCTGATGAGCGGGTCTACACAAGTCTATCTTCATACAAAAGGCGCACTGAAGAAGTGCCAAAAGATGTAGACTTTACTTAAATCAATGAGGGAGCAGCATCTCCTCATCCGTGGCTCACTATTTCTTTCTTTCTGGTTTATTTGAAATAGGGACAGATGCAGAAACATAGATATCTGAAACAATCATCCAATGACATCATAGTGTTTGTAGCCAAAGATAATTTACAACACTTGTCCCTAACAACAACAACAACACAGATCTAACATCATTAAAATAGGAAAATAAAAAGAATGAGGCAAAGAGAAGTCGATAATAATGATAATAGTAATAATAACACAGACAAAGTGCAAACTAGATAAGAACCTATTAGTAAAAATTAGTAAAAACTAAACATGGGAACACAATTGTTGCTCAACTGGCCACAATTTTGTTAGTTTTTTGAAAGTGACAAGTGCAGGTATACTTTTCAAAGTGTCAGGTAGAGAGTTCCATAGTTGTGGTCCTTTTATTGCAAAGGCAGTCTGGGCAAAAGATCCATCCATCCATCTTCTTCCGCTTATCCGAGGTCGGGTCGCGGGGGCAGCAGCCTAAGCAGGGAAGCCCAGATTTCCCTCTCCCCAGCCACTTCGTCCAGCTCTTCCTGTGGGACCCCAAAGCGTTCCCAGGCCAGCCGGGAGACATAGTCTTCCCAACGTCCTCGTTCCTGGGTCTTCCCCGCGGCCTCCTACCGGTCGGACGTGCCCTAAACACCTCCCTCGGGAGGCGTTCGGGTGGCATCCTGACCAGATGCCCGAACCACCTCATCTGGCTCCTCTCGATGTGGAGGAGCAGCGGCTTTACTTTGAGCTTCTCCAGGATGGCAGAGCTTCTCACCCTATCTCTAAGGGAGAGCCCCGCCACCCGGCGGAGGAAACTCATTTCGGTCGCTTGTACCTGTGATCTTGTCCTTTCGGTCATAACCCAAAGCTCATGACCATAGGTGAGGATGGGAACGTAGATCGACCGGTAAATTGAGAGCTTTGCCTTCCGGCTCAGCTCCTTCTTCACCACAACGGATCGATACAGCGTCCGCATTACTGAAGACGCCGCACCGACCCGCCTGTCGATCTCACGATCCACTCTTCCCTCACTCGTGAACAAGACTCCGAGGTACTTGAACTCCTCCACTTGGGGCAAGATCTCCTCCCCAACCCGGAAATGGCACTCCACCCTTTTCCGGGCGAGAACCATGGACTCGGACTTGGAGGTGCTGATTCTCATCCCAGTCGCTTCACACTCAGCTGCGAACCGATCCAGTGAGAGCTGAAGATCCTGGCCAGATGAAGCCATCAGGACCACATCATCAGAGACCTAATCCTGCAGCCACCAAACCAGATCCCCTCAAGGCCTTGACTGCGCCTAGAAATTCTGTCCATAAAAGTTATGAACAGAATCGGTGACAAAGGGCAGCCTTGGCAGAGTCCAACCCTCACTGGAAACGTGTCCGACTTACTACCGGCAATGCGGACCAAGCTCTGGCACTGATCATACAGGGAGCGGACTGCCACAATCAGACAGTCCGATACCCCATACTCTCTGAGCACTCCCCACAGGACTTCCCGAGGGACAAGGTCGAATGCCTTCTCCAAGTCCACAAAACACATGTAGACTGGTTGGGCAAACTCCCATGCACCCTCAAGGACCCTGCCGAGAGTATAGAGCTGGTCCACAGTTCCACGACCAGGACGAAAACCACACTGTTCCTCCTGAATCCGAGGTTCGACTATCCGGCGTAGCCTCCTCTCCAGTACACCTGAATAGACCTTACCGGGAAGGCTGAGGAGTGTGATCCCACGATAGTTAGAACACACCCTCCGGTTCCCCTTCTTAAAGAGAGGAACCACCACCCCGGTCTGCCAATCCAGTGGTACCGCCCCCGATGTCCACGCGATGCTGCAGAGTCTTGTCAACCAAGACATACCCACAGCATCCAGAGCCTTAAGTAACTCCGGGCGGATCTCATCCACCCCCGGGGCCTTGCCACCGAGGAGCTTTTTAACTACCTCAGCAACCTCAGCCCCAGAAATAGGAGAGCCCACCACAGACTCCCCAGGCACTGCTTCCTCATAGGAAGACGTGTTGGTGGGATTGAGGAGGTCTTCGAAGTATTCCCTCCACCGATCCACAACATCCGCAGTCGAGGTCAGCAGAACACCATCCTCGCCATACACGGTGTTGATAGTGCACTGCTTCCCCTTCCTGAGGCGGCGGATGGTGGTCCAGAATTGCTTCGAAGCCGTCCGGAAGTCGTTTTCCATGGCCTCACCGAACTCCTCCCATGTCCGAGTTTTTGCCTCTGCGACCGCTGAAGCCGCACACCGCTTGGCCTGTCGGTACCTGTCCGCTGCCTCAGGAGTCCTATGAGCCAAAAGAACCCGATAGGACTCCTTCTTCAGCTTGACGGCATCCCTCACCGGCGGTGAGGGATGCCGGGCAAAAGATGTTCTACGGAATGGAACGCGACAGTTGCCTTTTGACGTTGCTCGGGTGGTAGACCTGGTACCACTTTGTAGGCTTGGAATTGCCTTGCAGAGCAATTGGGGAGCAGAGTTATTTAAGCATTTAAAAACAAGTTTGACTGTGTGTAACAAAATGAAATTGGTAAAACTTAAAATATTTTATTTGGTTGGAATTTGGCAATGATGATATCGTATACTCTTTTTGTCTGGGACTTTCAAGGCGTGGTTACAGAGACACTCAATGGTCTTGATTGATAACTGGTGTGCCTGGGATCATGTACTTAAGCCACTAGATATGTGTGAAAGAATAATTGAATTCATAAAAGTAAAAGCACAGCTGAGAGTTAAGCAGTCTCTTATAATCTTGCAATAACAAGATTATAATAAACTAAGCGTGAAAAACCGTCCGACCGGAACTCTCTAATAATTAAAGTTCCTTGAGTGAATAATGTAAACTCACTACACCGGTAGTTTTTAGCGCTTTCATGGCAAAGTAGCATTTTATGCTACTTTATATTAGAAATGGCAACAGCGGAGGATGCATGTCCCGTAACAAGAAGATAGAGACAAAGAAGAAGCTTATGACTATGGTGTGGGCACGGACTACAAAGGCAGATTTTCAGGACTTATGCAGATCTCAAATAGAGATCAGCAGGTACCAGAAGGTAAGAAAAGTTGCTTTTGCATAATGTTGCAAAACAAAACGCCAGATAATATGTCTTCTTATAATATGTGTCCTTATACACACACCATAATAATACTTGTATGTTGAAGCACAGTACAATCCATCAAGCGGTGTGGCTTCAAAGCTTACCAAAGTCGTACTAAAACATGTTGATGGATGTTTGAGCACCGTGTGTAATGTTATATATTTTTAATGGAACATATACGATTTTGGTGTTGTTTACTTGAGTCATACTGCAGTCTACACGTATATATTATGTGTGACTGCCATCTACTGGTCACACTTATCATTTCACCATGTACCAAATAAAATAGCTTTGAGGTCGGTAAGCACAACCAAAATTATTCCGTACATTATGCACACCGGGTTAAAAGGCGCACTGTCGAGTTTTGAGAAAATGAATGGATTTTAAGCGCGCCTTATAGTCCGAATAATACGGTAAATACATCTACGATTTTTCGGTGCATCTATAAGGTCTACATTGGTGATCTTGGAATTGAAGCAAACCGGTTGGTTCACAGCTGAAAGTGAAACTTCTGGGATGAACCCGATCTGAGGCAATGGTTCTCAGACCAAAAAAGGTGGATTTCACCCTTTATGATGTACAGATGTCTATTTGAATACATTTGAATCAATTTCATTGGTGCTTTGCCACAAAAACATGCCGTCTTCCGTAATGCGGACGCTGTATCGATCCGTTGTGGTGAAGAAGGAGCTGAGCCGGAAGGCAAAGCTCTCAATTTACCGGTCGATCTATGTTCCCATCCTCACCTATGGTCATGAGCTTTGGGTTATGACCGAAAGGACAAGATCACGGGTACAAGCGGATTAAATGAGTTTCCTCCGCCGGGTGGCGGGGCTCTCCCTTAGAGATAGGGTGAGAATCTCTGCCATTCGGGAGGAGCTCAAAGTAAAGCCTCTGCTCCTCCACATCGAGAGGAGCCAGAAGAGGTGGTTCGGGCATCTGGTCAGGATGCCACCTAAACACTTTAGGGTACGTCCGACCGGCAGGAGGCCACAGCGAAGACCCAGGACATCTTGGGAAGACTATGTCTCCCGGCTGGCCTGAGAACTCCTCGGGATTCCCCGGGAAGAGCTGGTAGGAGGCCATAGCGAAGACTCAGGACACGTTGGGAAGACTATGTCTCCCGGCTGGCCTGGGAACTCCTCGGGATCCCCCGGTAAGAGCTGGTAGGAGGCCATGGCGAAGACCCAGGACACGTTGGGAAGACTATGTCTCCCGGCTGGCCTGGGAACTCCTCGGGATCCCCCGGTAAGAGCTGGTAGGAGGCCATGGCGAAGACCCAGGACAATTTGGAAAGACTATGTCTCCCGGCTGGCCTGGGAACTCCTCGGGATTCCCCGGTAAGAGCTGGTAGGAGGCCATGGAGAAGACCCAGGACACGTTGGGAAGACTATGTCTCCCGGCTGGCCTGGGAACTCCTCGGGATCCCCCGGTAAGAGCTGGTAGGAGGCCATGGCGAAGACCCAGGACACGTTGGGAAGACTATGTCTCCCGGCTGGCCTGGGAACTCCTCGGGATCCCCCGGTAAGAGTTGGTAGGAGGCCATGGCGAAGACCCAGGACACGTTGGGAAGACTATGTCTCCCGGCTGGCCTGAGAACTCCTCGGGATTCCCCGGGAAGAGCTGGTAGGAGGCCATGGCGAAGACCCAGGACACGTTGGGAAGACTATGTCTCCCGGCTGGCCTGGGAACTCCACGGGATCCCCCGGGAAGGGCTGGTAGGAGGCCATGGCGAAAACCCAGGACACGTTGGGAAGACTATGTCTCCCGGCTGGCCTGGGAACTCCTCGGGATCCCCCGGTAAGAGCTGGTAGGAGGCCATGGCGAAGACCCAGGACACGTTGGGAAGACTATGTCTCCCGGCTGGCCTGGGAACTCCTCGGGATCCCCCGGTAAGAGTTGGTCGGAGGCCATGGCGAAGACTCAGGACACGTTGGGAAGACTATGTCTACCGGCTGGTCCGGGAACTCCTCGGGATTCCCCGGTAAGAGCTGGTAGGAGGCCATGGCGAAGACCCAGGACACGTTGGGAAGACTATGTCTCCCGGCTGGCCTGGGAACTCCTCGGGATCCCCCGGTAAGAGTTGGTAGGAGGCCATGGCGAAGACCCAGGACACGTTGGGAAGACTATGTCTCCCGGCTGGCCTGGGAACTCCTCGGGATCCCCTGGTAAGAGTTGGTAGGAGGCCATGGCGAAGACCCAGGACACTATGGGAAGACTATGTCTCCCGGCTGGTCCGGGAACTCCTCGGGATCCCCTGGGAAGAGCTGGGCGAAGTGGCTGGGGAGAGGGAAGTCTGGGCTTCACTGCTTAGGCTGCTGCCCCGCGACCCGACCTCGGATAAGCCGAAGAAGATGGATGGATGGATGTCTGAAGATTGTCGACCTTCCATGAAGCCAGTTTGGTCAATATGAATTAATTTTCCTATTACATTTGATGATTGAAGATTTTTGCCAAGATTTTATTGTCCATATTGGCTAGGGATAAAGGACGATAATTACTGCAAATCAATGGGTCTTTATCCTTTTTATGTGTCAATGAGATATGCGAAAAATTGAAGGTTGGAGAAAAAAATTGTTTATTAAATGAAGATTGGTACAGACAGATCTTCACTGAATATTTGATACAATTCTGTATTGTAGCCATCAGGGCCAGGAGATGTATTTTTTGCAAATGAATTTATAGCTTTTTGAATTTTCATTAATTGTATAGGTTGGATGGATATAAAACATACATGTTTGGACTTGGCTCAGTCGGCTTGTTACCCTCATTGCAGGTTTTAAAACAAGTGATACAATTGTGTCATTATTGTATCACAATACGTTTTGTGTTACTGGATGTGCAGCATCAATTCCTTACTGACTGTGGGGAAATGAGGAATAAGTAATGATTAATATTCATTCATTATAATTCAATGCAAATGAGCACGGGAATTTAGTGACGAGCACGGATTGATTGGGAATACAGCTCACGTGCCTCGTGGTACAAAATTGATTAGCCTGCTCATAAAGAAGGGCGGCGGTGTTTTTCTATTCATAACCTGCAGCCGAGCCCCACGTGGCCCAGCATTACTTAGGCCATTAGTCACATAAATGCACACCTTCACAAAGTAGAACACACATGTGCCCACACACAGTTCTCATTAATGAGTCAAACAGTGTCACCTCTATGCAAGATAATACACATCATGGGATTATGCAGGTTGGGCAAATTAAGAGTGTATGCCACCATGACTGTTACACATGTAGTGTTTGTTGTGATTAGTAAACGCTGGTTGCACCAGTCACTGTTTGTGAGCAAAATACGTGTTTCACTCTGCTGATTTCCCAAGTTTACCACCTTTTGTTAAGGTAGGTTTATTGTACAAAACCCAGAACCAGTGAAGTTGGCACGTTGTGTAAATGGTAAATAAAAACAGAATACAATGATTTGCAAATCCTTTTCAACTTATATTAAATTGAATAGACTGCAAAGACCAGATATTTAATGTTCAAACTGAGAAACTTCCTTTTTTTTTTTTTTGCAAATAATCATTATTTATTCTTTCCCATTTTTGCTTGATGTACAGCTTAAGTTGTTCAACAGTCCGTGGTCTTCGTTTTGGTATTTTACGCTTCATATTGTGCCACACCTTTTCAATGGGAGACACGTCGGGACTACAGGCAGGCCAGACTAGTACCCGCACTCTTTTACTATAAAGTCACGCTGTTGTAACTCGTGGCTTGGCATTTTCTTGCTGAATTAAGCAGGGGCGTCCATGATAACTTTGCTTGGATGGCAACATGCGTTGCTCCAAAACCTATATGTACCTTTCAGCATTAATGGTGCCTTCACAGATGTGTAAGTTACCCATGCCTTGGGCACTAATACACCCCCATACCATCACAGATGCTGGCTTTTCAACTTTGCGCCTGTAACAATCCGGATGGTTCTTTTCCTCTTTGATCCGGAGGACCCCACGTCCACAGTTTCCAAAAACAATTTAAAATGTGGACTCGTCAGACCACAGAACACTTTTCCACTTTGCATCAGTCCTGGGTGTTGTTGATAAATTGCTTTCGCTTTGCATAGTAGAGTTTTAACTTTCACTTATAGATGTAGCGATCAACTGCAGTTACTGATAGTGGTTTTCCAAAGTGTTCCTGAGCCCATGTGGTGATATCCTTTACACATTGATGCAGTCTGTAATAGCATCGCTTACGTGCAGTGATTTCTCCAGATTCTCTGAACATGTTGATGATATTACGGACCGTAGATGGTGAAATCCCTAAATTCCATGCAATAGCTCGTTGAGAAATGTTGTTCTTAAACTGTTCGACAATTTGCTCGGGCATTTGTTCACAAAGTGGTGACCCTCGCCCCATCCTTGTTTGTGAATGACTGAGCATTTCATGGAAGCTGCTTTTATACCCACTCATGGCACCCACCTGTTCCTATATAGAGTGTTCACCTGTGGGATGTTCCAAATAAGTTGAAGTTAAAATTGCCACTTGTGCCAGCTTTTTTGAAACATGTTACATGCATCAAATTCCAAATCAGCTAATATTTGCAAAAAATAAAATGTTCCAGTTCGGACGTTAAGTCTCTTGTCTTTGCAGTCAATTCATTTGAATATTTGTTGGAAAGGATTTGCAAATCATTGTATTCTGTCTTTATTTACCATTTACACAACGTGACAACTTCACTGGTTTTGGGTTTTGTACTTGGTGGAGAAACATCATGTTGACGTTCAGGTTTTTCTATAGTCACCGGGGTTGCACACATCTGTGGTGGGATTTGGTAATGGTTTGGTTTATCTGACAATGTTATTATGTTACATTGAAGTACCTTACCTTAATGACTTATACAATAATAAATACAAGAGTAAATTGCTTTTATATTTTATGATGAATACATAAACTTGTATAAATATACAGTACATAGAGTAGATACGCAGAACAGAATGATTTACTAAGCGCAACAACTGAGGAAACAAATATTAGACACTGGTTCTGTATGCTTCTTCGTAGTGTAACCATAGGAACTGTTATTGTTGTTTATGTTGCAGCAAACACAATGTAAGTTTGTGTATTTTGATAGATAATAAAAACACCCAGTGAGCATGGGTAAAGCTCTATCCTCCAGTTTGGGTGATAGAGCACAACAAACTGAAACACGTCAGGCAGCTTCTCCATATTTTCATGGATAAATGTCCACCTTTTGGAAGTTGTTGGGGTGTCTTCGGCTGTGTGCAGGGTGACTCCTGTTTTGGTGTGGAGCGGACTGACGGTGCTGTGCTCAGCTCAGTCATGTTTTTATTGAGTTGTTTCTTTGATTTGTTGGGTCTGCTTCTTCTTATTGGCACTTTCCTTCACACTCACTTTCTTAATTCCCATGGTTTTAGGGCAGGGTTCAATCAATCAATCAAAGTTTATTTATATAGCCCTAAATCACGAGTGTCTCAAAGGGTTGCAAAGGGTGTTGTGTTGCTGCTGAATGGGACCGCTGGTTTTGATGGGGTCTTATGTCAATAAACAAACACAAATTGTAAATCCATGAAAAAGAATCCATGAGGCGCTGAAAAGTCTGTGCTGCCCTCTGCAGGCCAAATGGCATCCTCAAAAACTCAAATAATCCAAAAGGAGTTATTATGACAATCTTAGGTATGTCCAACTCATGTACAGGTACCTGGTGGTAGCCATGCACCGAATCTACCTTCGAAAAAAGTCCAGTATGTGCAGGATATATAAGTTATGTAATGTATTAAGCAAATAAGTCAAACAATGTACTAATACTGTAAGATCCAATCCAATAAACTATTCTAATTTAGTGTTTACAAAGCACAAGGAAAAATAATCCTGATCAAGATTTTTAACCTTATTAAAAATGAGATATGAGACGTGTACTTATAATTAATTGACCTAAATTGTGTTACAAATTGAGAACAGGAAGTAAACAAATGTGTTAGTAATTCCTATTAAGTGGAAAATAGATAGGATTAAATAAACTCTGCTTCATTATATTCTTTTTGAACATGTTGTAATGAGAAAATGGGAATATATGAACTATGTGATGTATGATATTGTAACTGTATGCATGTTCCAAATAAACTCAAAGCATAAACCAAACCATAAACCATAGTTTTGGAAAAGTTTGTATTAAAGACAATATTTTATCCACATAAATGAATTGAGAGACTGGACTAATTTCTGTGCTTCATTGACACATTACCCATCTGGGTTCAAATATGTGTAAATCAAACACAAACTAGAAAAGGCAATTCCTTCAGGAATTGCGTGTGAATGCTCCAATGCTGAAGTTGAACTGAAATGCTGACAGAATGTAGTACGAATGTAAGAATAGTTTGAATGTTGGAATAGTTTGAATGTTGAAGAGTTTGAATTTCCAGGGAAACCAGAATTCGGTTTTTGTCATGTCTGTGTTGATCATGTTTTTGTTTGGCCATGTGCTGTTTGTTTTTTGGACACTCTCTTAGTTCCTGGTTGTTCACTCCCTTGTTTTGTTTCCATAGCAACCCATTAGTTTTCACCTGTCATGTCACGCACCTGTTTCACGTTTTGAGTCACGCACCTGTTGTTAATCATGTCTGTGTTATTTAAGCTTTTCATTTTCTGTTGGTCAGGCTGGCGACATCATACCCCTGACACTCTGTTTCACACTCTTTATCGTCACTCTGCTTAAATGCCATGTTCACAGTCCCATGCCAAGTAAGTTTTTGTTTCATTGTTCATATTTTCTGCCTTTGTGCAAGTTTTGTTTTCATTTTGGGGACGGCGTGGCGAAGTTGGTAGAGTGGCCGTGCCAGCAATCGGAGGGTTGCTGGTTACTGGGGTTCAATTCCCACCTTCTACCATCCTAGTCACGTCCGTTGTGTCCTTGGGCAAGACACTTCACCCCTTGCTCCTGATGGCTGCTGGTTAGCGCCTTGCATGGCAGCTCCCGCCATCAGTGTGTGAATGTGTGTGTGAATGGATGAATGTGGAAATACTGTCAAAGCCCTTTGAGTACCTTGTAGGTAGAAAAGCGCTATACAAGTATAACCCATTTATTAGCCAAGTTTTGTACCTCCGCCATTGTGCGCGCTTTTCGTTTGCTCCTTTTTGATAGTAATAAATAAATATGTACTCACATTCCCGTCTCGCCCGAGCCAACTTTCCGTTGCCTTCCGGAAAAGCAAACACCAAGGACCAAGTCATGACAGTTTTGAACTTGGAGAAGTGTTAGTTTGAATGTCCAGGATGAGTGGAATGTGTTGATGTTGGAATGGTTTGAATAGGTTGGAATTGTGCAACTTGGAAAAATGTCCCATTCATTACAATGGGAACTTCCTGGAAATTTGGGAATTAAGGAAAAGCAAGGTTTTTTGAAAATGCATGAATGTCCTAAATGAGCTGAATTGGTTGGTGTTGGAATTGTTTAAATCGGTCAAGAAATGTTGAATTAGTAACAGTTTTTAATTGAGAAATTCCTGGAATTTTGTGAAAATCTGGAATTTTACTACTTTCTTAACCAACTTGGTTTTTGTCCTGAATATGAGTGTTTTGACGGTGGAACGGTTGAAATGGGTTGAAAAATGTGGAAGTAATAGTCAAACTTAAGAAGGGTGGAAATAAGTTACCAACAAACAGGAATTCCTGGAAATTTGTTGAATGTAGAAAAATAGTAGTTTGAATTTCCAGGATGAATTTCCAGAATGTGCTGAAGGTGGAATGGTTTGAATCGGTTGAAGAATGTGGGAATTGTGGAAGTTTGAAAAATGGCCAATTCATTTTGAATGGAGGAAATGCAAAAAAAAAAAAAAAGGAATTATGGGAAATCAGGAGTTGTTGAAGTAGAGCACAAAATTCCTGAACAAGCTGAATATTTTGAAGTTGGAACAGTTTGAATCCGATGAAAAATGTGGGAGTTGTGGAACTTTGAAGAATGTCCCATTGATTTTAATGTGAATTTCAGAAAAATTGGGAATTTCGGGAAAAGCAGGGAATTTTTGGAAAGTGGTAAAAAACTTAAATTGTCTGAATAAGTTGAAATGGTTCGTGTTGAAATGTTTCAAATCGGTGGAGAAATGTTGAAGTAGTAACATGTTGAATTGAGAAATGGTATTACAAAATTCCTGGAATTCCGGGAAAACCGGGAATTTTCCAGTTCAAAAAACAACTTCATTTTTTGTCCTGTGAAGGAGGAATTAATTGACGGTGGAATGGTTGACATGCGTTGTGGAAGGAGTAGTCGCCAGAAAAAAGGGTGGAAATTGGGCTTTGGAAAACCAGGAATTCTGGAAAATCCTGGAATTTCTTTGAACTTGGAAACATGATAGTTTGAACTTAAAGAATGAGTGGAATGTGTTGAAGGTGGAATGGTTTGAATAGGTCTTCCCAAAAAAACTGTCAGGCAGCTAAAGCCTGTTCAGAACGCTGCTGCTAGAGTTCTAACAAAGACCAAAAAATGTGAGCACATTACACCAATTTTTAAATCCTTACATACAATTATACTACTGGGTATGTTTAGATTTCATATTAATGAGTCGAGCACACATAATGAATAGAAATATCTCCAACGTCTGCGATATAATCATTTGTGTGACATTGTTTACAAATGGCTCTTTCTCATCATTACCATATTGACATTTAAATGAGTTTAATAGTTTCTCTCTTTAAATTATACATACAGTACAGTAATTAAATATCGACCTCGAGGGATGGTTGGATATAGGCTGCCTAATAATATCAATGTGCTTTACACTTTGTGTGCATTGCAACTCAAAGATGTTTGCAGCTCTCTCTTGCAGGTTGATGAAGGTCTTCAGCAGAGATAAGAATGCTACTACACACACACACACACACACACACACACACACACACACACACACACACACACACACACACTCTTTTGTATTTGTTACCTTCTTGAGACCTCTGAAAAATGCCTACCTCTTTAGGACCACCCTTTCTAGATATATAAAGATGTGTATTTACAACATTAATAATATATACAAACTATGGAAATATAAAAAAGTTTGTTGTGAAAAATTAGTTGGAATTTCACAAGAAAAAGGTCACAATTTCACAAGAAAAACGTCGAATTTTGGCAGTGTTAAAATAGAAGTCATCATTTTACTCAACGCAAGTCAAAATTTTACAAGCAAAACTAAATATTCGTTTAAAGTTGTGATAAAAGTTGGAGTTTTACTCAATAACAATCACAATTTTACAAGAACAGCTCTAAGTTTTGGCAATTTTATAAAAAAAGTCGTAATTTCACTCGACAAAGGTCACAATTTTATAAGAACACTTACAAATGTTGGCAATGTTACAATAATATATATATATATGTATTATAATGAAGGCAACATATGACGTAAGTGTCTACATTAGCTATAATAGCCTACTATCAAAATGACTTTAAAAGTTGTATATAAGTGTTATAATGAAGACAGCACATGACATAAGTGTCTATATTAGCTATAATAGCTTACTATCAAAATGACTTTAAAAGTCTTATATAAGTGTTATAATGAAGACAACACATGACAAACGTGTCTACATTAGCTATAATAGCCTACTATCAAAATGACTTTAAAAGTTGTATATAGGTGTTACAATGAAGACAGCACATGACGTAAGTGTCTATATAAGCTATAATAGCTTACTATCAAAATGGCTTTACAAGCCTTATATAAGTGTTATAATGAACACAACACATGATGTAAGTGTCTATATTAGCTATATTAGCCTACTATCAAAATGACTTTAAAAGCCTTATATAAGTGTTATAATGAAGACAACACATGACGTAAGTGTCTATATTAGCTATAATAGCTTACTATCAAAATGACTTTAAAAGTTGTATATAAGTGTTATAATGAAGACAGCACATGACGTAAGTGTCTATATTAGCTATAATAGCCAACTATCAAAATGACTTTAAAAGTCTTATATAAGTGTTATAATGAAGACAACACATGACAAACATGTCTACATTAGCTATAATAGCCTACTATCAAAATGACTTTAAAAGTTGTATATAAGTGTTACAATGAAGACAGCACATGACATAAGTGTCTATATAAGCTATAATAGCTTACTATCAAAATGACTTTACAAGCCTTATATAAGTGTTATAATGAACACAGCACATGATGTAAGTGTCTGTATTAGCTATATTAGCCTACTATCAAAATTACTTTAAAAGCCTTATATAAGTGTTATAATGACGACAACATATGACGTAACTGCCTATATTAGCTGTAGTAGCCTACTATCAAAATGACTATTTCTCGCAGGCTGAAGCAAATATTTGTTGACGGAATCATTGAAATGGTATATTTATTCCACACACTTTTGCAACATCAGACACCATTCGTTTATCAGAGGCTACTCAGAAGGTGAGATAACTCCTGGAAATTACTGGCATTTAATGGCCAAGGTGTCCAAGTTAAAGGAAACGGCAGGCTGTCTTCTTCTAATAGAGTTATTACAATCTTTGGCAAGCTAGGTAATGTTTGCTGTGGTCTGGAACAACATGGCACACACACAACTATCAGAAATGCAGCCAATATTACATACAGATAATGTGTCATGAGACATGCAAAACTAAATGATATACAAAGAGGATACAAGTAAAGGATATTAAATGAGCTCAAATATACCTAAAAATTAGGCATAATGATGCAATATGTACATACCTAAATAGCATGATGGCATTGATTAGCTTGCAGTCATGCTTTGACTAAATAAGCCTGATTAGCACTCTAGCAAGTCAGTAACATCAACAAAGTGCACCTTTGTGCATTCACACACAGCATACAACGTTTGGTGCACAAAATGAGACAAAGGAGTGGAAGACTTTACATGCAAAATTGTTGCGTTTAACAAGTCAATAACATCAACAAAGTGCACCTTTGTGCATTCACGCACAGCATAAAACGTTTGGTGCACAAAATGAGACAAAGGAGGGGAAGACTTTACATGCAAAATTGTTGCGTTTAACAAGTCAATAACATCAACAAAGTGCACCTTTGTGCATTCACGCACAGCATAAAACGTTTGGTGGACAAAATGAGACAAAAGAGTGGAAGACTTTACATGCAAAACTGTTGCGTTTTTTTGTAATTCACGCCCATCTTTGTTTTTTAAATGCTCCAGGGAGCCACTAGGGCGGCACTAAAGAGCCGCATATTTGCTGATTATTGAGCAATTACCATGGCAACACATGTACACAACCAGGGGAGACTTCAGTACCTGCGATTCAAAAGGTGAACACAACTGGAGAAGTTATCCTTTTTAAAACCAACTTTTGCGACACATTGGATGCTATTACATAGTGAATACACTACTGAGGCTGAATTAAAGTATTTTTTTTAATTTTTTTATTTTTTTTACAGAAGCTGTGTAGGTGGCAGGTCAGCCCGGCGTTATTTCTTTCAGCTCCGAGTGTGTGTTTCCCCCAGCTGTCCATACCCACTACGCCCCCTCTGCCGGCTGTAAAGATCTCCTTACACCAAATGTGTCCCACTGCTGCGCTCAAGGACATGCTTCCAAAGCATATAATGCAGCATGGCAGGAAAGCCCACATAATAAGTGTCTGTGTTGGTTGGGATATGAAAACATCGTCAGTAGGTCGGAGGGGTTCCCCTCAGAGAACACAACACATTCCCTACTGCGCATCTCCTGATTCTGAAGAATTTAATTACGACCCTAATAGAATCCTTGTTGTATTGTCAAGTAAGTGACCTGAGAATGTTTTGCATTCACATAAAAGATCTGCCATAAAACAAGCAACTAAACATTGTGGGATTCACAACGTTTTCCAAAACCCAAAACCAGTGAAGTTGGCACGTTGTGTAAATGGTAAAAAACCCAAAACAGAATACAATGATTTGCAAATCCTTTTCAACTTGTATTCAATTGAATAGACTGCAAAGACAAGATATTTAATGTTCAAACTGAATTTTTTTTTTTTTTTGCAATTTTTTTAACATTTTTACCACTCACACGTGGCTTGGCATTGTCTTGCTGAAATAAGCAGGGGCGTCCATGATGACGTTGCTTGAATGGCAACATATGTCATACTTGCCAACTCTCCCGGATTTTCCGGGAGACTCCTGAAATTCAGCGCCTCTCCCGAAAACCTCCCGGGACAAATTTTCTCGACAAAATCTCCCGAAATTCAGGCGGAGCTGGAGGCCCCTCCGGCTCCATGCGGACCTGAGTGACGTGTTGACAGCCTGTTCACACATCCGCTTTCTCACAATATAAACAGGACAATACTGCCATCTACTGTACATGCATATGTGACCCACCCATAATGTGTCACATTTTTGTGTTGATTTATTTATTTTATTCTGTGGTTTGAATTCGTTTTTGGAGCTGTCATTACACATTCATCAGTATTCACATTGGTCAGTAGGGGGCAGTAGGGCGTTTCTTCCCAATTGAATGCTATCACCTGCAGACCGGAAGTGTCTTGACATTCTGATGAGAGCGACCAGTCTGTGAACAATTGAAATGTCCTGTGTGCTTTTTCCTCCTGTATAACAGGTTAGTTTTGGTGAATCAACTCACTGAATAATATCCATGTGATCTTTAAAAGTTTAAGTACACATTCTGATGGTGGAGCCTAACTCTAAAGTGTTTGTGAGTTGTAGTTTGTATTTGTGAATGAATCCAGTGCACAGCTGCAGTAATCAATACAAAAAGGCGACGTGAGTGCGCAATGTTTATATAGGAACTTCTGATCCTAATTCAGACTCCCAAATTAGAGCTCCCGTTTTCTTATTGATTTTATAATGTATATTTGTATAATGTGTGTGTTCTGAAATAGTGACAGAGAATAGAACAAGGATGGACAATTCAACCCTTAACTCAACAATGAGTAGATGAGTGTTATGTGTGTGTATATGTGTAAATAAATGCCATCCATCCATCCATCTTCTTCCGCTTATCCGAGGTCGGGTCGCGGGGGCAGCAGCTTAAGCAGGGAAGCCCAGACTTCCCTCTCCCCAGCCACTTCGTCCAGCTCTTCCTGTGGGACCCCGAGGCGTTCCCAGGCCAGCCGGGAGACATAGTCTTCCCAACGTGTCCTGGGTCTTCCCCGCGGCCTCCTACCGGTGGGACGTGCCCTAAACACCTCCCTAGGGAGGCGTTCGGGTGGCATCCTGACCAGATGCCCGAACCACCTCATCTGGCTCCTCTCGATGTGGAGGAGCAGCGGCTTTACTTTGAGCTCCTCCCGGATGGCAGAGCTTCTCACCCTATCTCTAAGGGAGAGCCCCGCCACCCGGCGGAGGAAACTCATTTCAGCCGCTTGTACCCGTGATCTTGTCCTTTCGGTCATAACCCAAAGCTCATGACCATAGGTGAGGATGGGAACGTAGATCGACCGGTAAATTGAGAGCTTTGCCTTCCGGCTCAGCTCCTTCTTCACCACAACGGATCGATACAGCGTCCGCATTACTGAAGATGCCGCACCGATCCGCCTGTCGATCTCACGATCCACTCTTCCCCCACTCGTGAACAAGACTCCGAGGTACTTGAACTCCTCCACTTGGGGCAAGATCTCCTTCCCAACCCGGAGATGGCACTCCACCCTTTTCCGGGCGAGAACCATGGACTCGGACTTGGAGGTGCTGATTCTCATCCCAGTCGCTTCACACTCAGCTGCGAACCGATCCAGTGAGAGCTGAAGATCCTGGCCAGATGAAGCCATCAGGACCACATCATCTGCAAAAAGCAGAGACCTAATCCTGCAGCCACCAAACCAGATCCCCTCAACGCCTTGACTGCGCCTAGAAATTCTGTCCATAAAAGTTATGAACAGAATCGGTGACAAAGGGCAGCCTTGGCGGAGTCCAACCCTCACTGGAAACGTGTCCGACTTACTACCGGCAATGCGGACCAAGCTCTGGCACTGATCATACAGGGAGCGGACCGCCACAATCAGACAGTCCGATACCCCGTACTCTCTGAGCACTCCCCACAGGACTTCCCGAGGGACACGGTCGAATGCCTTCTCCAAGTCCACAAAACACATGTAGACTGGTTGGGCAAACTCCCATGCACCCTCAAGGACCCTGCCGAGAGTATAGAGCTGGTCCACAGTTCCACGACCAGGACGAAAACCACACTGTTCCTCCTGAATCCGAGGTTCGACTATCCGGCGTAGCCTCCTCTCCAGTACACCTGAATAGACCTTACCGGGAAGGCTGAGGAGTGTGATCCCACGATAGTTAGAACACACCCTCCGGTTCCCCTTCTTAAAGAGAGGAACCACCACCCCGGTCTGCCAATCCAGAGGTACCGCCCCCGATGTCCACGCGATGCTGCAGAGTCTTGTCAACCAAGACAGCCCCACAGCATCCAGAGCCTTAAGGAACTCCGGGCGGATCTCATCTACCCCCGGGGCCTTGCCACCGAGGAGCTTTTTAACTACCTCAGCAACCTCAGCCCCAGAAATAGGAGAGCCCACCACAGATTCCCCAGGCACTGCTTCCTCATAGGAAGACGTGTTGGTGGGATTGAGGAGGTCTTCGAAGTATTCCCTCCACCGATCCACAACATCCGCAGTCGAGGTCAGCAGAACACCATCCTCACCATACACGGTGTTGATAGTGCACTGCTTCCCCTTCCTGAGGCGGCGGATGGTGGACCAGAATTGCTTCGAAGCCGTCCGGAAGTCGTTTTCCATGGCCTCACCGAACTCCTCCCATGTCCGAGTTTTTGCCTCTGCGACCGCTGAAGCCGCACACCGCTTGGCCTGTCGGTACTTGTCCGCTGCCTCAGGAGTCCTATGAGCCAAAAGAACCCGATAGGACTCTTTCTTCAGCTTGACGGCATCCCTCACCGCCGGTGTCCACCAACGGGTTCTAGGATTACCGCCACGACAAGCACCAACTACCTTGCGGCCACAGCTCCAATCAGCCGCCTCGACAATAGAGGTGCGGAACATGGTCCATTCGGACTCAATGTCCAGCACCTCCCTCGTGACATGTTCAAAGTTCTTCCGGAGGTGGGAATTGAAACTCTCTCTGACAGGAGACTCTGCCAGACGTTCCCAGCAAACCCTCACAATGCGTTTGGGCCTGCCAGGTCTGTCCGGCATCCTCCCCCACCATCGCAGCCAACTCACCACCAGGTGGTGATCGGTAGAAAGCTCCGCCCCTCTCTTCACCCGAGTGTCCAAAACATGAGGCCGCAAATCCGATGACACAACTACAAAGTCGATCATGGAACTGCGGCCTAGGGTGTCCTGGTGCCAAGTGCACATATGGACACCCTTATGTTTGAACATGGTGTTTGTTATTGACAATCTGTGACGAGCACAAAAGTCCAATAACAAAACACCACTCCGATTCAGATCCGGGCGGCCATTCTTCCCAATCACGCCTCTCCAGGTTTCACTGTCGCTGCCAACATGAGCATTGAAGTCTCCCAGTAGAACGAGGGAATCACCCGGGGGCGCACTCTCAAGTACTCCCTCGAGTGAATGCAAAAAGGGTGGGTACTCTGAGCTGCGGTTTGGCGCATAAGCGCAAACCACAGTCAGGACCCGTTCCCCCACCCGAAGGCGGAGGGAAGCTACCCTCTGGTCCACCGGGTTGAACTCCAATGTGCAGGCTCTGAGCCGGGGGGAAACAAGAATTGCCACCCCAGCCCGTCGCCTCTCACTGCCGGCAACGCCAGAGTGGAAGAGAGTCCAGCCCCTCTCGAGAGAACTGGTTCCAGAGCCCTTGCTGTGCGTCGAAGTGAGTCCGACTATATCTAGCCGGAACTTCTCCACCTCGCGCACTAGCTCAGGCTCCTTCCCCCCCAGCGAGGTGACGTTCCACATCCCAAGAGCTAGCTTCTGTAGCCGAGGATCGGACCGCCAAGTGCCCTGCCTTCGGCTGCCGCCCAGCTCACATCGCACCCGACCTCTATGACCCCTGCTATGGGTGGTGAGCCCATTGGAGGGGGGACCCACGTTGCCTCTTCGGGCTGTGCCCGGCCGGGCCCCATGGGGGCAGGCCCGGCCACCAGGCGCTCGCCATCGTGCCCCACCTCCGGGCCTGGCTCCAGAGGGGGGCCCCGGTGACCCGCGTCCGGGCGAGGGAAATCTGGGTTCCTTGTCAGTGTTCCTCATAGAGATCTTCGAGCTGCTCTTTGTCTGATCCCTCACCTAGGACCAGTTTGCCTTGGGAGACCCTACCAGGGGGCATAAAGCCCCCGGACAACATAGCTCCTAGGATCATTGGGACACGCATACTCCTCTACCACGTTAAGGTGGCAGCTCAGAGAGGAAATGATCACTGAAATTCAAGTATTTCTTTTATTTATTTATATATATATATATATATATATATATATATATATATATATATATATATATATATATATATATATGTAATAAAATAAATATATATAGCTAGAATTCACTGAAAGTCAAGTATTTCTTATATATATATCTTAACCACGCCCCCAACCACGTCCCCCCGCCCCACCCCCGACCACGCCTCCACCTCCCGAAATCGGAGGTCTCAAGGTTGGAAAGTATGACATATGTTGCCCCAAAACCTGTATGTACCTTTCAGCATTAATGGTGCCTTCACAGATGTGCAAGTTACCCATGCCTTGGGCACTAATACACCCCCATACCATCACAGATGCTGTTTTTTTAACTTTGCGTCTATTCCTCTTTGGCCCGGAGGACACGACGTCCACAGTTTCTAAAAACAATTTCAAATGTGGACTCGTCAGACCACAGAGCACTTTTTCACTTCGCATAAGTCCATCTTAGATGAGCTCGGGACCAGCGAAGCCGGCGGCGTTTCTGGGTGTTGTTGATAAAAGGCTTTGGCTTTGCATAGTAGAGTTTTAACTTGAACTTACAGATGTAGCGACGAACTGTAGTTACTGACAGTGGTTTTCTGAAGTGTTCCTGAGCCCATGTGGTGATATCCTTTACACACACCGATGTCGCTTTTTGATGCAGTACCGCCTGAGCGATCGAAGGTCCGTAATATCATCGCTTACGTGCAGTGATTTCTCAAGATTCTTTGAACCTTTTGTTTGTATTACGGACCGCAGATGGTGAAATCCCTTAAATCAGGGGTCCCCAAACTACGGCCCGCGGGCCGGTCCTGGCCCCTCAGCATCCAAAATCCGGACCACCTAAAATTTTTATTTTTATTTATTAACATTTTTATTTTATTTTTTAATCTTTCCTTTCTTATCCATTTTCTACCGCTTGTTACTCTTGGTGTCTCCTAGCCGCTCAGGCAAATCATATTGTCTAAAAAATGAATTTTCTCATTGATAACGTGACAATGTTAAATGTTGATGAACATCAATATATTTGATGTTAAATGACAAAACGAATTATAAAGACAATGTATATATGTATATATACATATATGGTGACCCTCGCCCGATCCTTGTTTGTGAATGACTGAGCATTTCATGGAAGCTGCTTTTTATACCCAATCATGGCACCCACCTGTTCCCAATTAGCCTGTCCACCTGTGGGATGTTCCAAATAAGTGTTTGATGAGCATTCCTCAACTTTCTCAGTCTTTTTTGCCACTCGTGCCAGCTTTTTTGAAACATGTTGCAGGCATCAAATGGCAAATGAGCTAATATTTGCATATAATAACAACGTTTTCCAGTTTGAATGTTAAGTATCTTGTCTTTGCTGTCTATTCAATTGAATATAAGTTGAAAAGGATTTGCAAATCATTGTATTCTGTTTTTATTTACCATTTACACAATGTGCCAAATTCACTGGTTTTGGGGTTGTCGTGTTCATTTATGCTGATTTTTTTAGCAATGCAGCTTGCAGAATTCTCAGCAAACATACGTATGTTAAAAAAAAGAAAATAAACGTCACCCACCCCTGGAAGCCTCCGTGCCAGAAGGCCCGCCGGCGTTGTTAGACGGGTCGTGCTGCCAGACGTCTTTCATCGCCGACTTGAACACTTGGCGGTTGTCCAGCCTCTGAATGGGTCTGAAGTTGCTGCGCAGATATTCCACCGACTTAACATGGTCCTGTTGCTCGGTGGTGAAGATGGAGTAGAAAGCCTCTAACTGTTGTCGGTGCCGAGACGCCATAAAAGTGGAAAGAAAACAAAAAAAACAGAGAGGAAAATAGTTATTCTCGTTCGTGTTTGAGTACATTCTGGAAAATAAATTCACAAAATGAGATTAAAGCAAAGAAGCTCACTGGAAAATAAATTGCACTTTTAAAACACATTTTAATGCACATTACAGGACTGGGCACTGGCCGAGAGTTAGTGGGCGAGTGAGGGTGGAGTCGGCTCTCTTGGTTGCTTTGTTGGGTCTGCTCCTGTCCCTGGCCATGCTCCCCCCACCCCAGTAGACGATGGAGTGGAACACCGCAGAGGCCACCACAGAACCGTATTTTTCGGACTATAAGTCGCAGTTTTTTTCATAGTTTGGCCGGGCTCCAGTATCCATCCATCCATCCATCTTCTTCCGTTTATCCGAGGTCGGGTCGCGGGGGCAGCAGCCTAAGCAGGGAAGCCCAGACTTTCGTGTCCCCAGCCACTTCGTCCAGGTCCTCCCGGGGGATCCCGAGGCGTTCCCAGGCCAGCCGGGAGACATAGTCTTCCCAACGTGTCCTGGGTCTTCCCCGTGGCCTCCTACCGGTCGGACGTGCCCTAAACACCTCCCTAGGGAGGCGTTCGGGTGGCATCCTGACCAGATGCCCGAACCACCTCATCTGGTTCCTCTCGATGTGGAGGAGCAGCGGCTTTACTTTGAGCTCCCTCCGGATGACAGAGCTTCTCACCCTATCTCTAAGGGAGAGCCCCACCACCCGGCGGAGGAAACATTTCAGCCGCTTGTACCCGTGATCTTGTCCTTTCGGTCATAACCCAAAGCTCATGACCATAGGTGAGGATGGGAACGTAGATCGACCGGTAAATTGAGAGCTTTGCCTTCCGGCTCAGCTCCTTCTTCACCACAACGGATCGATACAGCGTCCGCATTACTGAAGATGCCGCACCGATCCGCCTGTCGATCTCACGATCCACTCTTCCCTCACTCGTGAACAAGACTCCGAGGTACTTGAACTCCTCCACTTGGGGCAGGGTCTCCTCCCCAACCCGGAGATGGCACTCCACCCTTTTCCGGGCGAGAACCATGGACTCGGACTTGGAGGTGCTGATTCTCCTCCCAGTCGCTTCACACTCGGCTGCGAACCGATCCAGTGAGAGCTGAAGATCCTGGCCAGATGAAGCCATCAGGACCACATCATCTGCAAAAAGCAGAGACCTAATCCTGCAGCCACCAAACCGGATCCCCTCAACGCCTTGACTGCGCCTAGAAATTCTGTCCATAAAAGTTATGAACAGAATCGGTGACAAAGGGCAGCCTTGGCGGAGTCCAACCCTCACTGGAAACGTGTCCGACTTACTGCCGGCAATGCGGACCAAGCTCTGACACTGATCATACAGGGAGCGGACCGCCAAAATCAGACAGTCCGATACCCCATACTCTCTTTGCACTCCCCACAGGACTTCCCGACCATAATGACAAACATTAAAATACAGTAGCCTAATATGCCTAAGTCTTCATTAAAAACAAGGTTTTTTTTAACAAGTCTATTTGATATTTTTGGGCACTGTAACATTACACACAGTTTGAACAGTAACACTGTGTTTGAATATAAGAAAATAAAACTGTGTACTTTAAAGGGGAACATTATCACCAGACCTATGTAAGCATCAATATATACCTTGATATTGCAGAAAAAAGACCATATATTTTTTTAACCGATTTCCGAACTCTAAATGGGTGAATTTTGGCGAATTAAACACCTTTCTATTATTCGCTCTCGTGAAGCAATCCGCCATTTTCTCACTTTCGTCGGTGTGTTGTCGGAGGGTGTAACAACACGAACAGGGACGGATTCAAGTTGCACCAGTGGCCCAAAGATGCGAAAGTGGCAAGAAATTGGACGAAATTTGTTCAAAATACGAGGGTGTGGGGAAAGCCGACGAAAATGGTCAGTCGTTTGTTCCGCACACTTTACCGACGAAAGCTATGCTACGACAGAGATGGCAAGAATGTGTGGATATCCTGCGACACTCAAAGCAGATGCATTTCCAACGATAAAGTCAAAGAAATCTGCCGCCAGACCCCCATTGAATCTGCCGGAGTGTGTGAGCTATTCAGGGACAAAGGACCTCGGTAGCACGGCAAGCAATGGCGGCAGTTTGTTCCCGCAGACGAGCGAGCTAAACCCCCTGGATGTCTTGGCTCACATCGTCCCTTATGCCACCGAAGATGATCAAGAGAAGAATATCGACCCTAGCTTCCCTGGCCTGCTGACATCAACTCCAAAACTGAACAGATCAGCTTTCAGGAAAAGAGAGCGGATGAGGGTATGTCTACAGAATATATTAATTGATGAAAACTGTATTCATTACTCGCAGTTTTACGTAAATTATTATACATAAACTGTGTTTACCAATAATTTAGCTTAAAAACATTTATTTTTTTCAATCATTTGAGTACATTCGGGTGGTCTTGTGTAATGCAGTATTTTGTGTCTATTTAGGTATGGTTAACCTGAGTGCTGAAATCGTGGAAAAATATATGTTCTTAGCGCGCCTGAAATGGGCTGTCTGCACTCTCAAAGTGCATGTTGTTGCCAAATGTATTTCATATGCTGTAAACCTAGTTCAGAGTTGTTAGTAATTATCTTATCAGACAGTGTTAAGCCGCTCAAATCAGAGTCTGAATCCGAGCTAATGTCGCTATACCTTGCTGTTTGTTTGTGTTGGCATCACTGTGTGACGTCACAGGAAAATGGACGGGTGTATATAACGATGGTTAAAATCAGGCTATTTGAAGCTTTTTTTAGGTATATCGCGTGATGGGTAAAATTTTGAAAAAAACTTTGAAAAATAAAATAAGCCACTGGGAACTGATTTTTAATGGTATTAATTTAACCATTCTGAAATTGTGATAATGTTCCCCTTTAATGAAGTGATTTGTTGGCATACCACTAAACGGAGCCTGTGTACGACAGTTTGAGAATCACCGTGTTAACATTAGTTCTAGGTTTGGTTACAGCTAACATGGGGAGAACCATGAGCTAGCGTTCGTTTAACATAACGTGTTAGCTAGGTTAGCGCGGACACACCCGAAAGGGAGGAGGAGAGGACAAGCTATACCCGCCGCCACGCTAAACAAGCCTGAATGTTGCATTGAGGAACACTCGGAATTATGAGCATCAACGATTACAACGCAAGTAAGTCATTTTTTGCATCCGACGGCGAATGGACGTTAGCCGCTAGCTAGCTAGCCACGTCTTGAAGCACCTCTTCCTGAGGGCGTTTCAGTGTTATAGCTTCACCTTCAGCGTCAGTTTTTAAGCCAAAATGCGTCCGTTCTCCCTTTTCTGTCTCCCCACCGTGTCTGCTTGTAAGTACTCTGTGTGTGTGCGCTGCCGAATATGCTCCTCTGCTCGTAAAACCAGCAATGACACAACATGACGACGACGACCGGTACTTTTCAGAGGGGGTATGGTCCCGAAAATGACTCATTAGTATTGCGGTACTTTACTAATACCGGTATACCGTACAACCCTACCGCTTACCTTGTCTTTCTCTATTCCAATTTTCCAATTTTATTGCCACATTTACCACACGTCCAGTTTTATTAATGCTAAAGATTTTTGGAAGTGTTTCATATATTAAAACCTGTCTTTTTTCTGAAGCTATATTTTTAAAACTTGACTTACTTTATTTTCCTTGCCGTGTAAATTGCTATTAAATGCCCCATAAAAAAAAGCTAACTGCTAAAGAAGAGCAGAGGGAGACTATGGAGCCCGGCTAGCGCTCAGCAGTCTGACAGCTTGAGGGAAGAAGCTGTCTCTGAGCCTGGTGGTTTTACGCTTTTACATTGAGAGACGTGGCCGCCAGCGGTGCTGTCCTTTCCGCAATGAAGGGCTGGCCAAAACTCAGCAACACCCGCCTTACGGTGGTTTTGATTGGTTTATATTGCATGGTGCCTTTTGTGGTTGTTTAGATTCAAACTCAAAAGGACTGATGATATTGGTCAGCTCAGTCAGTCACAGTAAGGGCCAACGTTTATTATCCATCCATCCATCCATCCATCCATTTTCTACCGCTTATTCCCTTTGGGGTCGCGGGGGGCGCTGGAGCCTATCTCAGCTACAATCGGGCGGAAGGCGGTGTACACCCTGGACAAATCGCCACCTCATCGCAGGGCCAACACAGATAGACAGACAACATTCACACTCACATCCACACACTAGGGCCAATTTAGTGTTGCCAATCAACTTATCCCCAGGTGCACGTTTATTATCATTACAAAAATAAATATAGATTAGTGCAGGGCTATTCAACTACGGTACATAATATAAAGGGCCGCCGTTTCAAGAGCCCAAGGTATCAGGGGCCGGATATCAAAATTTGGATGTTACTTTGGAAAGTGCCTTATATTTCTTAGAGGCTGCATTTAATTATTTACAAAGTAACGACATCAGCTTTCACTCTGCGCTGTCAAAAAAATTAATCATTCTGCCCTCGCTACTCGTTTCCAGCGTGTGCAGCTAGACAGATAGTTAACAATTTTAGTTGATGATTGATGTTCCTTCTTTTGAATTATTTTTTCTTCTTCAGTGTTATTTCTTTATACGTCTTCCTTTATTCAGGTTTGTAAGAATTATAATTAGAGATGCTTTAAAATGTAATATCGGAAATTATCGGTATCGGTTTCAAAAAGTAAAATGAATGACTTTTAAAACGCCGCTGTACGGAGCGGTACACGGACGTAGGGAGAAATAAAGAGCAGAATGGCAGCCCCTCCCCTCGCCCACACACAACACAGGAGTTGCAGCACGACTGCAGCATGAGAGGTTTACTGGCGACGCTTGATGACAACAACAAGAGTGTGTTGTGGCCGGTGCTGTAGCCGTGGCTAACTGACTAATGACACCATGTCTATGTTTTGGGATCATTTTAAAGTGTGTCTGACGGATAAAAAACTGGCAATTTGCAATGGCTGCAAAACGTTGGTTATGCGAGGACGAACCAAGACATCTTCCTTTAATGCGAGCAATTTGATCTCCCACCTCTTTAAGAATTATAAGGAGATACACGATGAATACAAGCGGAAGATGGATGAAAAGCAAACACCGAAAAAAAGTAGTACAACACAGTTGTCGCTTTAAGACTCCGCCGAGAAAAAACAAAAATACAACAAAAACCACCCCAAGGCGAAAGCCCACGTTGTGGTCAGGGACAACGCACGCAGTATGGCCAAAGCTACGGTGGCTAGTCTGCCCTGCATGGCGCACACTTTGCAGCTTGCAGTGAACGGAGGTGCCCTGTCTCAACGCAGCATTTCAGAAGCTCTGGCTGACTGCTAGGCCACTTCAAGCACTCACCACTAGCTTGCAGAACATTTGTGTTACTCATACAAATACGTTAGAGCAGGGCAGATTGAGCCCAGTTTATACTGTTATACAGTATACCAGGCAGCCTTGCACTAAATGAGGACTATGTTATCCTTTACGTTATTACTCTAGTAAACTCTGGACTCAAGTTGTTTGCCTTCATTGTTTTTGTAGCTGTTGTTTTGAGGCATGTTAAAAAAAAAGAATGCACCTTTGTGAAAGTCAAAGTATAGTATTTCCCATAGTTGTAGTGAGTATCAGGATTATCTCAGGGAGAGCATGTCCCAAATTCCAAGCTGCTGTTTTGAGGCATGTTTAAAAAAATAATGCACTTTGTGACTTCAATAATAAATATGGCAGTGCCATGTTGGCACTTTTTTCCATAACTTGAGTTGATTTATTTTGGAAAACCTTGTTACATTGTTTACCTTGTTACATTGTTTAATGCATACAGCGGGGCATCACAACAAAATTAAGCATAATAATATGTTAATTCCACGACTGTATATATCGGTATCGGTTGATATTGGAATCGGTATTTAAGAGTTGGACAATATCGGAATATCGGATATCGGCAAAAAAGCCATTATCGGACATCACTACTAATAATAACAACACTACAAAAGTATAACGTCCATTGTATATTTTACATATATAATGTTAATACACACAGCAAACATTGCATACAAGTGGTGTTCTACATGTTTTTAACCAGTTTTGATAGCCAGAATTAAACAGTCAAAAACAACACGACTACGAATACAAAAGGCATCGGAGTCAGCAATTTCAATACATTGATACTTTGTTGTCCAGTCGCTGTTTACTGTAAAGTCAGATTTTCGCGATTTATTCAGATTTTTTGTGCCAAATTCTTCTACTCACCCACTGCTGCTACAATGTGACACATATGCTTTGCTGTTGCCCCCTGCCGGGTGGCAGGAGTACTGCATGCATGAGTACCCGAGTTTGAATGGTTTCATCAAGCCTATTTGGGCCATGTTCGGTGGGCCAAATCAAAAGATTTGGCGGGCCGGATGTGGCCCGCGGACCGCCAGTTGATTAGGACTGGCGTCATGGTTGGGGAAATATATGCGTGAGAAATGTCAAGTGTGGCGTGTGGTTCAAATTGCGTGACTGTCACGCTCAAAGCATGTGGCTTGGCAGATTAGGTTCAAATTAGGGTTGCACTGTTATGTTTGTTGTCTTCTCCCTGCCTTCTCTATTGGTTTTTTCAGTTTCTTCCAGTCTTTTGTCCCCAACGAGGCACACCTGCTGCTAATCATCTCCTGGTAGTATTTAAGCGTGTCTCCACCAGCTGGTCCCCGCCGGTTATTGTTCCTGAACTCCGCTCTGACATGTGCTACCTTGATTCTGCTTCCCTGGTATGTTTCCTTTGCATATTTCTGTTATATTGACCTTGTTGTGTTTTTGTTTTCCTAGCCACCTTGTTTTAGAGGACTAGTTTTTGCCACGCTGTGTGCGTCCTGACCTTTGCTCCGCCAACCTCTGAAAGAGACTACTTTTGTTATATTTCCCATGGTGTGCACTTTGCCCCATCACCCTTAGTTACCATTTTGGACTTATTAAATATTTTCATTTGTTATCGCTTCCCTTGCCTCCATTCTCTGCATCCCGGGGTCCACCTTTGAACTCTATCTTAACATAATAACCGGCCTTTTCAAAATGGACCTCGCAGAGACGGACCCAGTAAAGCGGGAACTGCAACAACAGGCTATTCGCCTGGGGCAACAAGAGGAACAATTTGGGTTCCTTGGTGCGTGCGTCAACGCCATGACGGAACGCCAAGATGCCCGCCTCGACACATTGGAGCGACAGCTAAGTAGCGTACTCACCGCTTTGCAGGCCATGTCTCCTCCCACGGCAGTGCCAGCAGCCCCGCAGTTACCCCCACGTCCAGAAGATACTCCTTTGCCTAGCGACACTCCTCCTGCCGCCTGTCCACCACTCTCCAAGCCTGAGCGTTTCTCCGGCGAGTCAGGTGATGTACAAACTTTTCTCACCCAATGTGAGATCTACTTCGAACTTTTACCCGCGTCCTTTCCTTCAGAAAGAGCGCGCGTGGCGTTCATCTTGACCCACATGAGTGGCCGGGCGTCTGCTTGGGCCACCGCAGAGTGGGTGCGTCAGTCACCCGTGTGCGCCTCATACGCCGCCTTCTCCAAGGCTTTAAAGAGCATTTTTCAACGTGAGAGGCCAGGGCGTGAGGCGGCGCGATCGTTGTTGCGTCTGCAACAAGGGCAGCGCAGCGTCACGGACTTCGCCATTGAATTTCGTAGACTGGCGGCGGAAAGTGAATGGCCCACTTTCGCATTGGTGGACGTTTTTTCCCTCGGCCTTGCAGATAAGGTCCGGAGACTTATGATTCCGCTCAAGACTCCCGATAGCCTCGACGAGCTGGTCGCTACGGCAGTGGAGGTGGAGACTCGCCTCGTTGACTGGGAGAGAGAGAGACTCCGACAACAAGGATGGCGCTCACCTGCATATAATGGGAGTGGCCATGGAAGGCATCAAATTACTGCCGCACCGATACCCATTGTCGATGCGGTATCGATATCACGAGAGGACGAACCAATGCAATTAGGAGGATCTCGCCTGACTCAAGCGGAGAGGGATCGTCGCTTTCGTCTCCATCTTTGTCTGTATTGTGGAGAGGCCGATCATCGCCTGAACCGCTGCCCTCATCGTCCAGCTCGCCATCGTTCTCAAGCGTCACCTCCTCGCACCCAAGCTCCACCCACTCGCCACACCCAAGCAACACATGCGCCAGCGACCGCTCCTGCTCCTCTACCGCCTTCTACAGGTCAGACTCTGTCACGACTTCAACTCACGGGCATACTCACCTGGGATAAGGATAAGCATTTTGACATTTGTGCTCTTATTGACTCTGGTTCTGATGACAATTTTATTGATGAAGCACTTGTTAAGCGTTTGGCCATTCCCGTTTCCAAAGTACACAGACCTAGGGTGGTCCGATCCCTCGACGGGGGCCACCTGGCGAGCGTTACTCATCAGACTGAACCATTAACGCTAAAATTATCTGGTAACCATTTTGAGTCTATTTGTTTTCTCGTCATTCCCTCTCGCTCGGCTCCTGTTGTGCTTGGTTACCTGGCTAGCTCTGCATAATCCCCAGATTGACTGGGTCAAGACAAAGATCATTAATTGGGGAAATTTCTGTCACACACATTGTCTCCAATCCGCATGCCCTCGCATCGGACCCGCACGTGTCGTTACCCCAGAGATCATAGATTTGTCGGTTGTCCCCACAAATTACCATGATCTTAAGGAGGTCTTCAGTAAGGACCGCGCATTGTCACTACCACCACACCGTCCCTATGACTGCTCTATTAATCTACTCCCGGGTGCTACACTTCCTTCGTCCCGTCTTTATAATATTTCTAAACAAGAACGAGAGTCACTAGAGGACTATATCACCACGTCACTCGCTTCAGGTCTCATCCGCCCCTCCAACTCTCCTCTAGCCGCCGTTTTTTTTTTGTGGAAAAGAAAGATAAGACACTCCGCCCTTGTATTGATTATCGGACCCTAAATCTTATTACGATTAAAAATAAGTACCCCCTTCCGCTTCTCAACTCTGCTTTTAACCCCTTACACACGGCCAGATATTTTACCAAATTAGACCTCCGCAATGCTTATCACCTGGTCAGAATAAAGCAAGGGGACGAATGGAAGACCGCCTTTAACACACCACTAGGTCATTTTGAATATCTGGTCATGCCTTTTGGCCTCACCAATGCGCCGGCTGTTTTTCAAAACCTCATTAATGATGTTCTTCGCGACATGCTCGATCGATTTGTGGTCGTTTACTTGGACGATATCCTCATTTTTTCTCCTAACTCCGAACTTCACGTCCAGCATGTTCGCTTAGTTCTTCAACGTCTTCTAGAGAATAGACTTTTTGTCAAGGCTGAGAAATGCTTGTTTCACACTGAATCCGTTCCGTTCTTGGGGTTTATTGTAGAGAAGGGTCAACTCCGAGCAGATCCCGCTAAGATCAAGTCGGTGGTCGATTGGCCCACACCCACCACTAGAAAGCACCTCCAAAGATTTTTAGGTTTTGCTAATTTTTACCGCCGTTTTATCCGCAATTTTAGTCAGGTAGCTAAACCTCTTACTAAGCTTACATCTACCAAGCTCCACTTTTTGTGGACCTCTGAGACACAGAAGTCCTTTGAGAAACTTAAGTTGTTATTTACTTCAGCACCTGTTCTTATCCGCCCTAACGTGTCCACTCAATTTTTTGTCGAGGTTGATGCTTCCGACTCCGGCGAGGGAGCTGTTCTTTCCCAGCGCTCTACCTCCGACCAGAGGCTGCACCCCTGTGCCTTCTTCTCACGTCGCCTGACTCCTGCTGAACGCAACTACGACATAGGTAACAGAACTACTCGCTGTTGTCTTAGCACTGCAGGAATGGAGGCACTGGCTGGAGGGCTCGGAGACACCGTTTGTTGGGTTCACGGACCACAAGAATCTGGCATACATCCGCACTGCTCAACGGCTAAACCCAAGGCAAGCCAGATGGACATTATTCTTCACCAGGTTCAATTTTACTATAACCTTCCGACCCGGCTCTCAGAACGGTAAGCCTGACGCCTTATCCAGAATGTACGCCTGCCCCGAGGAGGAGGTCAAGACCGAGACCATCATCCCTCCATCACAAGTGCTGGGAGCTATACAGTGGGACATCGAGAGTCGCGTGACAGAGACACTCAAGAAGGCTCCTTCTCCTCAGAACTGTCCTCAGGGTCGTTTATTTGTCATTCCAGAACTCTGTCCGGAGGTCTTGAACTGGGCCCACAACTCCAAGATCGCCTGCCACCCAGGCATTACTCGTACGACTTACCTCCTAGCCCAACGCTTCTGGTGGCCTACTCTCAGGACTGACGTGACGAGTACGTATCTGCCTGTTCCACCTGTGCCCGCAATAAGGCTTCTCATCGGGCGCCAGCTGGCCTTCTACGGCCACTTCCCATACCCTCCCGCCCGTGGTCCCACGTGGCGTTGGACTTCATCACAGGACTTCCACCATCTAATGGCAACACCGTAATATTGACAGTGGTGGACCGCTTTTCCAAGATGGCACATTTCATTCCCCTTCCCAAGTTGCCCTCGGCACTCGAGACTGCAGAATTACTTACACGCCACGTTTTCCGGCTGCATGGTATCCCGGTGGATGTAGTCTCGGACAGGGGACCACAATTTTCTTCGGCAGTTTGGAAGGCTTTCTGCAATTCGTTGGGAGCATCACCGAGCCTCTCTTCTGGATACCACCCACAGACGGAGCGCACCAATCAGGATCTGGAGGCTGCCATCCGCTGCGTTTGCCACCAGCAGCCGGCCTCTTGGGCGCTCAGTCTATCTTGGATTGAGTACGCCCACAATACTCTCATCAGCTCGGCTACAGGTATGTCTCCTTTCCACTCTGCCTACGGGTACCAACCTCCTGCCTTTCCTTCCCTGGAATCTGAGGTCGCCGTTCCATCGGTTGCTGTCCACCTACGCCGTGCACGTCTAGCCTGGCAGAACACACGGTCCGCACTGGCACGCACCTCGGAGCGCAACCAGCGTCTTGCCAACCGCCACCGCAGCACAGCTCCGGATTACAAGCCTGGTCAGAAGGTATGGTTGTCATCTCGTGACTTACCTCTCCAAGTTTCCTCCAAGAAACTGCAGCCACGTTTTATTGGACCTTACACCATCGAGCGAGTTATCAACCCTTCAGCGGTTCGCCTACATCTTCCGGACTCTCTCAAGATCCATCCGTCCTTCCACGTCTCCCTACTCAAGCCTGTGTCCTCCAGTCCCTTGAGTCCTCCAGAGGTGCCTCCTCCTCCTCCCAGGCTGATCGATGGACACCAGGCGTTCACGGTCAAGGCCATTCTTGACGTGAGAAGAAGGGGCAGGGGTTTCCAGTATCTGGTCGACTGGGAGGGTTACAGCCCCGAGGACCGATCTTGGGTCCCGCGATCGCTTATTCTTGACCCTTCTCTCCTTACTGTTTTTTATGAACGTTTTCCCGAGAAGCCAGGTAAGCCGCCAGGTGGCGTCCTTTAAGGGGGGGAGTACTGTTATGTTTGTTGTCTTCTCCCTGCCTTCTCTATTGTTTTTTTCAGTTTCTTCCAGTCTTTTGTCCCCAACGAGGCACACCTGCTGCTAATCATCTCCTGGTAGTGTTTAAGCGTGTCTCCACCAGCTGGTCCCCGCCGGTTATTGTTCCTGAACTCCGCTCTGACATGTGCTACCTTGATTCTGCTTCCCTGGTATGTTGCCTTCGCATATTTCTGTTATATTGACCTTGTTGTGTTTTTGTTTTCCTAGCCACCTTGTTTTAGAGGACTAGTTTTTGCCACGCTGTGTGCGTCCTGACCTTTGCTCCGCCAACCTCTGAAAGAGACTACTTTTGTTATATTTCCCATGGTGTGCACTTTGCCCCATCACCCTTAGTTACCATTTTGGACTTATTAAATATTTTCATTTGTTATCGCTTCCCTTGCCTCCATTCTCTGCATCCCGGGGTCCACCCTTGAACTCTATCTTAACATGCACGGTATACCGGTATTGGTATAGTACCGCGATACTAATGAGTCATATTCGGTACTATACCGCCTCTAAAAAGTAAACTCAGGAAATATGTCCCTAGACACATGAGGACTTTGAATATGACCAATGTATCATCCTGTAACGACTTGGTATCGGATCGATACCCAAATTTGTGGTATCATCCAAAACTAATGTAAAGCATCCAAACACCAGAAGAATAAGTCATTATTACATTTTAACAGAAGTGGAGATAGAACATGTTAAAAGAGAAAGTAACCAGATTTTAACAGTAAATGAACAAGTAGATTAATAATGAATTTTCTACCACTTGTCCTTAATAATGTTGACAAAATAATAGGTAGATAAATGACACAATATGTTACTGCATACGTCAGCAGACTAATTAGGAGCCTTTGTTTGTTTACTTACTACTAAAAGACAAGTTGTCTTGTATGTTCACTATTTTATTTAAGGACAAACTTGCAATAACAAATATATGTTTAATGTACCTTAAGATTTTATTGTTAAAATAAAGCCAATATTCCCCGCTTTATTTAGAAAAGTATGGAAATCGAAATCATTTTGGTACCGGTACTGGTACCAAATTATTGGTATCGGGACAACACTAGTTCAAATTATACGCGACTTTGTATTACAAATGCAAACAGTGCAGGATGCATGTTAATGTACAAGCCAGTCTGCCCGACAACAAGAGGATACAAAAAAAAAATCACCTTATTGTTTACAGCATCAGACTACAATGGCGGACTCGCGCAAAGCTCTTTAGGTAAAATGTTACCATATATGGAGACATGTGCTGACATCACTAATTGGAAAAACATATTTGGCAAATTCCAAACAGCTCATTTAGCGGAAGTATAAAGGAAGGCCCAATTTATTTTATAAATATTTTTGACATGCCTCCATGATTTCAAATTTACGGGACTTATGCAGGTCCCAAATACACAAAATCAGGTACCAACAGGTAAGAAAAGTTAGTTTTGCAATACAAACATGCTTTAATCTACACTTAATCCAAGGCTGCCGTGTGCTTGTACAGTCATTATCTGGTTGACGTGACACATACTTGCCAACCCTCCCGGATTTTCCGGGAGACTCCCGAAATTCAGCGCCTCTCCCGTAAACCTCCCGGGACAAATTTTCTCCCGAAAATCTCCCGAAATTCAGGCGGACTCAGGTCCATGAGGACCTGAGTCCGCTAACCCACAACATAAACAGCATACCTGCCCAATAACGTTATAACTGTAGAATGATGGAGGGCGAGTTTTTGGTTTCTTATGTGGGTTTATTGTTAGGCAGTTTCATTAACGCCCTCCCAGCGCAGCAACAACACACAACAGCAGTCACGTTTTTGTATACCGTAAAGCAGTTCGTCTGCCGTAAACAGCAATGTTGTGACACTCTTAAACAGGACAATACTGCCATCTAGTGCATTTGATGAAAGCACTTTTGTGCGTGCCACACAGAATGCATCATCAGAGGTGTTCAGCATGGTTCGAAAAATAGTGGCAGAGAATAGAACAAGGATGGACAATTCAACCCTTAACTCAACAATGAGTAGATGAGTGTTATGTGTGTGTATATGTGTAAATAAATGAACACTGAAATTCAAATATTTATTTTATATATATATATGTATATATATATATATATATATATATATATATATATATATATATATATATATATATATATATATATATATATATATATATAATAAAATATATATATATATAATAAAAAAAAAAAAAAAAAAAAAAAATATATATATATATATATATATATATATATATATATATATATATAATCTATGAAATACTTGACTTGGTGAATTCTAGCTGTAAATATACTCCTCCCTTTTTAGCCACGCCCCCAACCACTCCCCCGTCCCACCCCGACCACGCCCACCCCCATCCCCCTCCCCCCACCTCCCGAAATCGGAGGTCTCAAGGTTGGCAAGTATGACGTGACGTCAAGAGCAACAAACATGATATCCAACCGTCTGGTAGTCCAAGTGATCCCAAGGATTACTTTTGTGAAGCTCTGCTCATTTCACAGAGAAACTATGAAAAATGACTACTGAAGACTGTTCCTGTGTCTCCTAGTTCGCTTTGTAAGTTGTGTCGTGTCACCTTGCTCACCTGTTTGTACGAGACGTAGATCGGTCTGCTGAAGATGAGCCACTCCACTATTTTACTGCAGGGCGGTGTGGTCAGAGAGCCCGTGTAGCGATAGTAGCTTCCCAACGAGGACGGCAGCAGATCCTTCAGGACAAAAGGCTCCAAAGACGTTTCTTTTTCTATTAAAAAAAAAAAACATAAGGAAAGGACATATTTCTGTGAGAAGACAATCTATACATTACTTTATGACCAACTATCATAACCGAGCTTTACAAAGCAGATCCAGGCTAACCACAAGAACCCAAAAGAAGCTATAATTAGTTTTAACATGACCTGTTTAGTATCTGTTTGCACACATAACTGCATTGAATTTAAAAATATTTTTTTTGTAAGACACACACAAAAAAAAGTAATTAAATCTAAGCCTGGGCCCCTGGAGAGAGGGTCCAGACTGAGGCCAAGGAAAAAAAAAAAGAAAAAAAACTCATATCCATAGCACACATAAGCATGTGTGTAAGAGGGAAACATCAAAGAACACAAAGGACATTAAAGACATTAAACGAGCAAAGCTACAAAAGTAAAACAAAACAAAACAAAACAAACAAACAAAAAACAAAAAAAAACACACACAAAAAAAAAAAATATATATATATATATATATATACACTGTGGTGGCCTCCGCGGTGTTCCACGCAATCGTCTGCTGTGGAGGCGGGAGCATGGCCAGAGACAGGAGCAGACCCAACAAAGCAACCAAGTATCAACAGTATTGATGAATATTTATTGAAAAAACATCTCGTCAACCTGTGCAGTATCTCCTTCAAACTGGAATCTTCTACCACAGTGATTCTCAAACTTTGGTACGCATACCACTAGTGGTACACAGGCTCTATCGCAAATAATCACTTAATTACCGTACAGTGTTTTAATTTCCTATATTCAAACACAGTGTTGATTTTCAACCTGTGTGTGATTTATTAAATATGCTCGTTAAATAAAACCTCTGCCTTGTTTTAAAATAATACTTAGGCCTATGTTAATGTATATCATTATGGCGGTACTTGGGGACCCAAGTGTTTCCTGAAGTGGTTTAAGGACAACTGTTCTACCAGAAGCCTGGTAGTTTGAGGGTTCTGTGCAGGATCTTCGCTGTTCCCAATATTTTTGGCACCCCTGTCGCTTTCACACTTCACATTTTCTCTAACGCTACCCTTCATTCTTGGCTTTAGCTTTTCCTGTTCCTTTTTCTGGATGTTGCTGCCTGTCGGGATCTCTCACCACCGGGGTCTTATGGTGTTTGAAAAATCATAGGAAATCAGAACACTCCTCAGCCTTCCTGGTAAGATCTATTCAGGTGTACTGGAGAGGAGGCTACGCCGGATAGTCGAACCTCGGATTCAGGAGGAACAGTGTGGTTTTCGTCCTGGTCGTGGAACTGTGGACCAGCTCTATACTCTCGGCAGGGTCCTTGGGGGTGCATGGGACTTTGCTCAACCAGTCTACATGTGCTTTGTGGACTTGGAGAAGGCATTCGACCGTGTCCCTCGGGAAGTCTTGTGGGGAGTGCTCAGAGAGTATGGGGTAACGGACTGTCTTATTGTGGCGGTTCGCTCCCTGTATAATCAGTGTCAGAGCTTGGTCCGCATTGCCGGCAGTAAGTCGGACCCGTTTCCAGTGAGGGTTGGACTCCGCCAGGGCTGCCCTTTGTCACCGATTCTGTTCATAACCTTTATGGACAGAATTTCTAGGCGCAGTCAAGGCGTTGAGGGTATCTGGTTTGGTGGCTGCAGGATTAGGTCTCTGCTTTTTGCAGATGATGTGGTCCTGATGGCTTCATCTGGCCAATATCTTCAGCTCTCACTGGATCGGTTCGCAGCCGAGTGTGAAGCGACTGGGATGGGAATCAGCACCTCCAAATCCGAGTCCATGGTTCTCGCCCGGAAAAGGGTGGAGTGCCATCTCCGGGTTGGGGAGGAGATCTTGCCCCAAGTGGAGGAGTTCAAGTACCTCGGAGTCTTGTTCACGAGTGAGGGAAGAGTGGATCGTGAGATCGACAGGCGGATCGGTGCGGCGTCTTCAGTAATGCGGAGGCTGTATGGATCCGTTGTGGTGAAGAAGGAGCTGAGCCAGAAGGCAAAGCTCTCGATTTACTGGTCGATCTATGTTCCCATCCTCACCTATGGTCATAAGCTTTGGGTCATGACCGAAAGGACAAGATCACAGGTACAAGCGGCCGAAATGAGTTTCCTCCTCCGGGTGGCAGGGCTCTCCCTTAGAGATAGGGTGAGAAGCTCTGTCATCCGGGGGGAGCTCAAAGTAAAGCCGCTGCTCATCCACATTGATAGGAGCCAGATGAGGTTGTTTGGGCATCTGGTCAGGATGCCACCCGAACGCCTCCCTCGGGAGGTGTTCCGGGCACGTCCGACCGGTAGGAGGCCACGGGGAAGACCCAGGACACATTGGGAAGACTATGTCTCCCGGCTGGCCTGGGAACGCCTCGGGATCCCCCGGGAGGAGCTGGACGAAGTGGCTGGGGAGAGGGAAGTGTGGGCTTCCCTGCTTAAGCTGCTGCCCCCGCGACCCGACCTCGGATAAGCGGAAGAAGATGGATGGATGGATGGAAATTGTATTTTTATAGCCCTTAATGACCATTGTCTCAAAAGGCTTCACAAATTCACTATGAGGTCTACTGACCTAAACCCGAATCTGGGGGAGGGAAAACTCAAAATACCCCAACCGGGGGAAATTAAGAGACCATAGATGTTGGGACCCCCCTCCAGGGTAAGCGGGTAAATTGTAAGTAAGTTAGTAAAGTAAAGTACATTTTATTTATAAAGCGCTTTTCAAAGATTAAATAACAAAGTGCTGTACAAAACATAGGTGAAGTAAAACAACAATTTGATTAAAACAACAGAGGCAACATCATACAAAGAATACCAAGTGGATTAAACATGATAGTTGAAGGGTGCATTAACTAAAAGCTTTACTAAAAAAAGAGGTTTTCAAATGTTTCTTAAAAGTGTCAACACAGACAAGATCACGGAGGGACTGGTACAAATTGTTCCAGAGTCTGGGAGTTACAGCCTGGAATGCCAGTTCTCCGCGGGTTTTAAAACACGTTTTTGGGATCTTTAGAAGACCCTGGCCTGAAGACCGGAGGCTGTGCCCTGAAGAGTAGGGGCATAGCAAGTCAGTGATGTACTGAGGGGCCCCACCATGCAACGCACGGAATGTCAGGACTAAAATCTTAAACTCAATGCGGAATTTAACAGGAAGCCAATGAAGACTGGATAAAACAGGGGTGATGTGGGCTGTTCTGGGTGCAAAAGTCTGGCAGCCGCATTTTGTACAGTCTGAAGTCTCTTTAGCGTCAACTTGTTGAAGAGAGTGACAAGAGAATTGCAATAGTCAATGCGAGATGAAATTAACAGTTATTGAATTGTTAAATATTTTTAACTAATTGTTAAATGAATTAATTGTCAAACATCTGTCTGTAACAGTCATACGAATTCCCCCGACAGAGACAAGTAGTGTTAAAACCTTCTGTACAGCAACCCTCTGTATAATGCGGCCGCATATTCATCATCCCGGAATAGTTTTTTACTCTGCATAGTGACTACTAATATCAATATTTACTTCAGTGATGCATGATGTTGATAGATGGCATCTCAGTTGTTAATTTGTTTACTCGTTTTAGGATTAGCTACTGTGTGAATTGCTTTTTTGTTATGAATTGCTTTCTTACGGAAACCTGTTATCCCGGGCCAGAATGTAGCTACCTGTCCTGTACAGTAAGCCTAATTGTCGTCTCTATGCAAACCTGCTCTCTCTCTCTGTGTTTTCTCCCCTGTCGTGTTTATTGACCCGTGTCCTCCTTGTCATTCCAACAGCAGACCTTTGTTCCCACGTGACAAGATGTGTGTCTCGTCTCCCCTTGTTCCCTCTGCTTTCCTGACTGCCACTTGGATCTCGACCTCCCGCCTGGACACAAACCTTCGACGCCCCGCTATAGCCCCGATTGCTTGCCTGCTCATGGACCTCCGAGCTCTGCCTTGTCCGTCTTGATCTTCCGCCTCTCGCTCAACCGGTAACACTCAACAGCTAATCGCCACACATAGTCACACACCATACACCTTCTGGATTTATTACACACTTCATTTCTGATTATTATATATTGTGCATATATAATAAATAAACAGAGTTTAACGACATCCCTCCTCCTGTACACATAACAGAATGTCCTCAGCCTTCTACTTTCCAAGTGAGAGGCATTATTTATGATCGAGAATACATTTTCAGGGAGCAAGCGAGGAAACACCTCACCAGTTGATCATGTCGAAATTGTACACACGGAAGTGATCACGGCGCCGCTATAAATAGTGTGTCTGCGTTAGCACTTATAATAACAATATCACTAATAGTTGGTTGATATGCAAATCATGAAATGTAAATGTAGTATTGTTGGCGGTTTTTGAATGGTTATTTATTTGATTTTATGGACAAAATGGAGAACCTCCCATTGGCTTTGTAGTAAGCCGACTTTTATTTACTTTTATATAGAACAGTGTTTTTCAACCTTTTTTTGAGCCAAAGCACATGTTTTGCGTTGAAAAAATCCGAAGGAACACCACCAGCAGAAATCCTTAAAAAACAAAACTGTCAGGTTTGTCACTGACAGTTCAGTTAGGTTTTGTTTTTTTCCTGTCTTTGTTTCCTGTCAACGCTCTTATTTTGGTTATTTCCTGAGTGCTTTGTCCCCTCAGCTGTGGATGACTGGCACCTGGCCACACCTGGTGTCAATCAGCCAGCTGCTATTTGAACCTGCCTCCCTCTCCAGTCAGTGCTGGATTATTGTCACTACTACCTGTCATAATACTTGTCGTTGTAGCTCTGTCGACTTTTATTCACTCTGCTCATGTCATAGTTCCTTCGTGTCACAGTAAGTGTTTTTGTTTCTGGTCGACAGTTAGCCTTTGTGCTATTTTAGTTCATAGCCAAGTTTGTTCTCCGCCTTGTGCGTGCCTTTTGTTTGTACCCTTTTGTTTGTACCCTTTTGTTTTTTTTTTTTGCTATAGTGTTAAATTAAATCATGTTTTCGTGGACAAAGCCTGCCATCTCTGCATCTTGGGGTTCGTCACCTACTAGAGATGCGCGGATAGGCAATTATTTCATCCGCAACCGCATCACAAAAGTCGTCACCCATCCGCCATCCACCCAAACTAACATTTTATCAAAACCGCACCCGCCCGTTGTTATATATCTAATATAGACGATGAAAGGCATTAGTGAGGTTATAAAGCTTTTGCCTGTTAAAGAAAAGAGACTGATCCAATTCAGCAGAGACATTCAATGCGTGCCACGCTGTCACGGCCCAGACGCACACCAGTGCGCAATCATCTGGGAGCCGCGCTGAGCGCGCCTCCAAGCGCGCTCGCGCCACTCAAACTGCTGCAGGCAGCTGCGTTCTATCTTGTTTTAACATCCTGTGGCACTCTTCTGGGATCATGGCGGACGAAACTGCTCATGCTCAGGGTGTTTGTGGAGATTCGGGGTTTTGCACAAATGTGATGCACCATGTTAGATGTCCCGGTTTTGTGACTGTCGTAGACATAAACAGCGTCGCAGCTCTTGCAAATCACGTAGCCAGCATTACTACCATCCTGATTTACAACCTCATAAAAACGAGTCCACGCTGAACTTTTCTGGCCTTTTTTTTCCCTGGTCTTTAGTATTCCCTTTTTTAGTTTGTTTCGTACCACGTTTGCTGCCGGCGTTGCCATCTTTTTTTTTTTTTCTTCTTCTGTTGTGGCGTGCTGCAGGTGCCTGCTCGTTTTTCGTATGTGGGTAACAACATTTAACTATGTATATATATTTCCGAATTGGTTTAACTGCCACCCGCCTGAATCTATTTAAAATCTTTTTTTTTTTTTTTTCAACCGCCCGACCCGCGGATAAAATCTTTTTTTTTTTTTTTCAACCGTCCGACCCGCGGATAATCCGCAAGACTCCGCGGTTGTGTCCGCAAACCGCGCATCTCTATCACCTACACACCCTGACAAAAACTCAGTTGACAGTAAAAAGTCGTTGTCGCAATTGTTGGATATGACTTTAAACCATAACCAAGCATTCATCACTATCGCTCTTGTCTCAAAGTAGGTGTACTGTCACGACATGTCACATCACGCCGTGACTTATTTTGAGTTATTTGGTGTTTTCCTGTGTGTAGTGTTTTAATTCTTGTCTTGCGCTCCTATTTTGGTGTTTTTTTCTCTTTTTTTGGTATTCTCCTGTAGCAGTTTCATGTCTTCCTTTCAGCGATATTTCCCACATCTACTTTGTTTTAGCAATCAAGAATATTTCAGTTTTTAACATTCTTTGTGGGGACATTGTTGATTGTCATGTCATGTTCGGATGTACATTGTGGACGCC
This sequence comes from Nerophis lumbriciformis, assembly GCF_033978685.3. Taxonomy (NCBI): domain Eukaryota; kingdom Metazoa; phylum Chordata; class Actinopteri; order Syngnathiformes; family Syngnathidae; genus Nerophis; species Nerophis lumbriciformis. The sequence continues at coordinate 37,092,108 of NC_084550.2, read as the reverse complement.
GTCTTTGCTCCACAGTAAGTCTTTGCTGTCGTCCAGCATTCTGTTATTGTTTACTTTGTAGCCAGTTCAGTTTTAGTTCCGTTCTGCATAGCCTTCCCCAGGCTTCAATGCCTTTTCTTAGCGGCACTCACCTTTTGTTTATTTTTGGTTAAAGCATTAGACACCTTTTTACCTGCACACTGCCTCCCGCTGTTTTCTGACATCTACAAAGCAATTAGCTACCGGCTACTACCTACTGATATGGAAGAGTATTACACTGTTACTCTGCCGAGCGCTAGACAGCACCGACACTCAACAACAACACATACATTGCAGACTATAATTACTGGTTTGCAAAAAAATATTTTTAACCCAAATAGGTGGAATTAGATAATCTCCCACGGCACACCAGACTGTATCTCACGACACACAATGGTTGAAAAACACTGACATAGAAGTTAGAATGTATTAAAAAAAATCCATCCGTCATCATGTGATTGTGTACGATAGGCAACATTCCCAAAAAAGTGCAATTCCCATTTAACAACATAATACAACACTGTAACGGCATTTATAAGTCAGAAAATAAGAAATTAATCAAACATCCTCTTTAACAAGCCTTTTTTTTACCAGGCAGATTTCACAGGGATGGCACAGAGCTGCTCGCTGCCCGGCTATTCAGAGTGCATTCGTTCCACTGTGGTTTTGTGTATAAATGGAACAAGGCATGAGATACAGCTCTGCAACAATAGAATAAAGGGCTCTGGGAAATTTAACCAGCCGCTGCTCCGCCGAGTTGCACCGGTGGAGACTCAACAATTTAACTTGAGTGTTATTTGTTCGATAATTTATGAGGGGCACGGCTGCTCTTCTACTGAGACGTTAGAGGAGAAGATAAGTCGCAACTGTCATAGACCAAAACTGTGTTAGAAGTAAGGCCTGTTCGGGGACGAGACAGACTACTGCATCGTGTAAGTCATTTTGGTCAAGAAAAGTTGCCTTGTAGCATTTTGCAGCAGTCATTTTTGATTGAGGGTGCAATCAAACAAAATGGTGATGTTTTTATTGTGTAACTTGAGATACTGATAAACTTACTAACTATAGCGTGTAGATCAGTGGTCCCCAACCACCGGTCCAGGGACCGTTAACGGTCCTTTACGCATTTGCTACCGGGCCGGAGAGAAGCATTAAATACTTTATAAAAGACTGCATTTTCTCTGATTTAACTTTGGTCTGTCCCACTATACCAGGGGTGTCAAACTTGTTTTCATTGAGGGCCACACCGCAGTCTGCCATTAGAGGGCCGCTTGTAACAGTAAATAATTAACAAATTTGCCTATGAATTACAATATAAAAAAAAATAAAAAATCCATATAGAGTAAAGAAAAATCTGTCGATTTTACCACTGTTTTTGACTGGCAGCTTAGTTGCCAGTAAAATATTGTACTGTAAAATATATGGTGTTATTTTTATTATTATTATTATTTTTACAACATGTTACTGTAAATAGAAATACAGTACCGCTGTTGAATTTTATTTTGGCAACTCAGATACCATTTTTTTACCATAATAAAATGTGGTACCATTAAATCATCAATTGTGGATTTTACAGTAAAAACTAAAAAAAAACCTGACAGCATAGTTGACATAATTTTCTGCTGTAAAAAAAACTCCCTAAATTTTACAGTAAAATCTATTGGTCATTTTTATAGTGTACAATTTGATGGATAACTTGCTTCGAAAATAAGTTAAGCAGATATTTAAGTATTTATTTGGATTTTGACTAACAAAGTTGGATAATATAATATTTGTTGCAATATTGGACAATATTTTTTTTTCCTGTCAAATTAGAAAAAAATATATAATACCTTTAGTAAGAAAATAAGAAAGTAGAGAAAGAAAAATAGAAGGTATTTTATTGAAACATATTATTTCCAGGCTTTTGTGTTTTAACCTTCTCTATTAAATAATAAAATGTAATATTAAAGCCTGCTAATCATTCGGAAATTCACAACTCGACCAGGATAGAACAGTGGTTAAGTCTGCTGCCTCTGAGTCCGTAGTACTGAGTTCTAGTCCTTGACTTTTAAAGTTGAGGAATTTGTTTTACCTCTATCATATATCACTGATTGCATTTGTAAATAAACAAAAATCATGAATCAACAAGATTATGGATAGTTTAATAGTCAACACTGTGGGCTCCCCAGAATCCCAACTCAGCAAGACCCATGATACCATAGTGGTTAAGACTGCTGCATCTCAGTCAGTAGTGGTGGGTTCAAATCTGTTACTTTCAAATTTTAGTTGTTTTCTTTTACCTTTAGAATAGTTCAATGATTGCATTTGTATATGATAAAAAATTAAGTGATAACAAGACCCTGGATAGCATGGTGGTTAAGACTGCTACCTCTCAGTTGGTAGTGTGGGGTTCAAATCCATGACTAGGAAAATGTACATTTTTGTTTCACCTCTATCATAGTCCACTAATTGCATTTGTATATGAGCGAAAATCAGTGTATGATGGGACCTAGTATAGCTCAATGGTCAACACTGTGGGCTCCCATTTCAGGGGTACTTGGTTCAAACCCCAGACAAGTAATCATTAATTTGGCTGAATGTCATCAAAACGACATCAATTGAGTAATGTTATGTGCTCATTGCTAGATTAACATAGAGTTAAAAAATTAAGTCAATGCTAAAGATAATAATAATTGTCAAATAGTCAATAAATACACCTCAGGGGTTACTGTGTGTGTGTGCGCGAGTGAGCGTGTGAGTGTAATTCCTGAGGTGGGGGGAATTGGAGTAAAACATAATAATAGAGAGCGTTGACCAATGAGCTCTCCTGGGTACGATTAAAAAAACAAAAACTAATTGGAACAGTTAAAAAAATATTTAAATAATGTATTTATTTTTTTTGTTTTCTTAACATGTGGAGGTGAAATATATCATCTGACACCTCCAATCAAAGCTTCATAAATTGCAAGTCAACTTACTGGATTTGAACCCAGCACCGTTCATTCCAAGACAACAGTCCTACCCACTGTGCTACACCGGGTCTTAGGAACCTTTGTATCAAGCTTGTATAGAAAGCTAATCAGAGACTTGTTACTGGGTAAAGTACACTATAAACCAGTGGAATAAAACACTGTCAACCCGACTGGTATTGAACCCAGGACTGATTAAACCTAATGAAGAGTCTTAACCACTGGGCCACCCTGGCACTGTTAAGTATTCCTTTCCGGCTCATATAAAAAGTAAATCAGAGACTTAATGTGGAACAAAATACTACCAACGTACCTGGGATTGAACCCAGCACCTTTCATTCCAAGTCAGCAGTCTTACCCACTGTGCTATCCTGGGTCTTGCAAAATTATGTATCCGGCTTGTATAGAAAGCTAATCAGAGACTTGTTGCTGGGTAAACTACACTATAAACCAGTGGAATAAAATACTGTCAACCCGACTGGTATTGAACCCAGGACTGTTTAATCCTAACGAAGAATCTTAACCACTGGGACATCCTGGCAGTGGTAATTATTTATTTCCGGCTCATATAAAAAGCAAATCAGAAACTTAAGGTGGAACAAAATGCTCCCAGCTTACTGGATTTGAACCCAGCACCATCATGTCTAAGATAACATTTTTACCCACTGTGCTGTACTGGGTCTTAGGAAAACTTGTATCCGGTTTGTATAGAAAGCTAATCAGAGACTTGTTGGTAAACTACGCTATAAACCACTGGAATAAAATACTGTCAAACCGACTGGTATTGAACCTAGGACTGTTTAAACATAATCAAGCGTCCTAACCACTGGGCCATCCTGGCACTGGTAAAGCATTATTTCCGGTTCATATAAAAAGCTAATCAGAGACTTAAATTGGAACAAAATGCTACCAACATACCTGGGATTGAACCCAGCACCCTTCATTCCAAGTAAACAGTCTTACCCACTGTGCTATCCTGGGATTCCCAAAATCTTATATCCGGCTTGTATAGAAAGTTAATCAGGGACTCTTTGCTGGGTAAAATACACAAGAGGTGGAACAAAATACTGTCAAACTGACTGGTATTGAACCTAGGACTGTGTAAACCTAATTAAGAGTTTTAACCACTGGTCCATCCTGGATCTGGCAAATAATCCTTTCCGGCTCTTATAAAAAGCTAATCAGAAACTTAAGGTGGAACAAAATGCTTCCAAACTACCTGGGATTGAACCAAGAACCCTTCATTTCAAGTCAACAGTCTTAACCACTGTGCTATCTTGGGTCTTGAAAATCTTGTATATGGCTTGTATAGAAAGCTAATCAGAGACTTATTGCTGGGTAAACTATACAATAAACCAGTGGAATAAAATACTGCCAACCCGACTGGTATTGAACCAAGGACTGTTTAATCCTAATGGAGAGTCTTAGCCACTGGGCCATCCTGGCACTGGTAAATTTTTTTTCCGGCTCATACAAAAAGTAAATCAGAGACTTAAGGTGGAACAAAATACTACCAACGAACCTGGGATTGAAACCAGCACTTTTCATTCTAAGTCAACAGTCTTACTAACTGTGCTGTCCTGGGTCTTGCAAAATCATTAATCCGGCTTGTATAGAAAGTTAATCAGGGACTCTTTGCTGGGTAAAATACACAAGAGGTGGACCAAAATACTGTCAAACTGACTGGTATTGAACCTAGGACTGTGTAAACCTAATCAAGAGTTTTAACCACTGGGCCATCCTGGTTCTGGCAAATCATCCTTTCCGGCTCTTATAAAAAGCTAATCAAAAACTTAAGGTGTTAACAAAATGCTTCCAAACAGCCTGGGATTGAACCAAGCACCCTTCATTCCAAGTCAACAGTCTTACCCACTGTGCTATACAGGGTCTTAAGAAACCTTGTATCCGGCTTGGATAGAAAGCGAATCAGAGACTTGTTGCAAGGTAAACTCCACTATAAACCAGTGGATTAAAATACTGTCATACTGACTGGTATTGAACCTAGGACTGTGTAAACCTAATCAAGAGTCTTAACCACTGGGCCATCCTGGCACTGGTAAGTGTAACAAATCAGAGACTTAACGTGGAACAAATGCTACCAACCTACCTGGGATTGAACCAGGCACCCTTCATTCCAAGTCAACAGTCTTACCCACTGTGCTATCTTGGGTCTTGCATAATCTTGTATCCGGCTTGTATAGAAAGCTAATCAGAGACTTGTTGCTGGGTAAACTACACTATAAACCAGTGGAATAAAATACTGCCAAGCCGACTGGTACTGAACCCAGGACTGTTTCATCCTAATGAAGAGTCTTAACCACTGGGCCATCCTGGCACTGGTAAGGCTTTCTTTCCGGCTCATATAAAAAGTAAATCAAAGACTTAAGGTGGAACAAAATAGTACCAACCTACCTGGGATTGAACCCAGCACCCTTCATTCCAAGTTAACAGTCGTACCCACTCTGCTATCCCCGGACTTCCAAAATCTTATGTCCGGCTTGTATAGAAAGTTAATCAGGGACTCTTTGCTGGGAAAATACAGAAGAGGTGGACCAAAATACTGTCAAGCCGACTGGTATTGAACTCAGGACTGATTATTGCATGTCAAGATTCTTAACCACTGGGCCATCCTGGGAATTGTGAAGATGTTTTTCTGCCTCATATAGTAAGGTAATCTGGGACTTTTTGCTGGGTAAACTACACTATAAAACAGTGGAATAAAATACTGTCTAACCGACTGGTACTGAACCTAGGACTGTTTAATGCTAATCAAGAGTCTTAACCATTGGGCCATCCTGGCACTGGTAAGTATTTCTTTCCGGTTCATATAAAAAGTAAATCAGAGACTTATGGTGGAACAAAATACTACCAATCTACCTGGGATTGAACCCAGGACCCTTCATTCAAAGTTAACAGTATTACCCACTGTGTTATCCCAGGACTTCCAACATCTTATATTCGGCTTGTATAGAAAGCTAATAAGAGACTTGTTACTGGGTAAAGTACACTATAAACCAGTGGAATAAAATACTGTTAACCCGACTGGTATTGAGCCCAGGACTGTTTAACCCTAATCAAGAGTCTTAACCACTGGGCCATCCTGGCACTGGTAAGTATTTCTTTCCGGTTCATATAAAAAGTAAATCAGAGACTTATGGTGGAACAAAATACTACCAATCTAACTGGGATTGAACCTAGGACCCTTCATTCAAAGTTAACAGTCTTACCCACTGTGTTATCCCAGGACTTCCAACATCGTATATCCGGCTTGTATAGAAAGCTAATCAGAGACTTGTTACTGGGTAAAGTACACTATAAACCAGTGGAATAAAATACTGTTAACCCGACTGGTATTGAGCCCAGGACTGTTTAACCCTAATCAAGATTCTTAACCACTGGGCCATCCTGGGAATTGTGAAGATATTTTTCTGGCTCATATAGTAAGGTAATCCGGGACTTTTTGCTGGGTAAACTACTCTATAAACCAGTGGAATAAAATACTGTCAAACTGACTGGTAATGAACGCAGGACTGTTTAATCCTCATCAAGAGTCTTAACCACTGGGTCGTCCTGGCATTGGAAAATCATTATTTCCGGATTGTATTTTTTTTATTTTATTTTTTTATTTTTTTTATTTTTATTTTTTTTGTGTGTGTTGTGTATGTATGTGTTTGTGTATATGTGGGCTTATGTATATGTGTGTGGGTGTATTAATGTGTATATATGTGTGGATGTGTATGTTTATATGTATATGCATGCGTGTGTATATGTATGTATGTGTATGTATATGTATATGCATATATGTATGTGTGTATGTATGTGTATATGAATGTGTAGGTGTGTGCATGGGTGTGGATGTCCGGTGGCTCAATTGGCCTGGCTGTGGATGAGTTGGGGTAGGTGGGTTGGTGGCCTCGGTGGTAGCCGGGGGTGTGCGTTGTTGTGGTTTACGGGGTCGGTCGCTTTTTTGTTTTGGTTTCGGCGGCCGCGGGTGTTTACGCTGCGGACGGGCGGTGGTGGTGATGGTTGCTGCGGTGATACCAGCGGTTGGCATCGCTGTGTTGGGTTGGAGTGGTTGGGGGACTGTGGCTGGTGTCTGTGCGCTTGTGGGGTTGTGGGGTTGGCTGGCGTTGGCTTGCCGGCTGGTTTGGGGGCTGGCGGGCGGACAGGATGCATTGGCTTCTTCCCCCGTTGGGGGGCTCCTTCCCCTGGCCGGGACTCGTATGGGCACGTTGCTGTGTGGATGGCCGGGATGCGGTGTTTGCATTGGGCGTGGAGGCTGTGCGGTTTTTCTGCGTTTGGTTGCCGGTATGGGCTCTGCAGGGTTGGGTTGGGGCGGGCGGGGGATGGCTCTGTTTGGCGGGGGGAGGGCTCGCGTGGCGTCACGTTAAAGTGGTCTGGTGTGGGTCACGGGCTGTGGCGGGGGGTGGTGGCCTCCTGGCCGTAGTTCCTGGTTGTCGGCCGCGTGGACTGGGGGGATGTCCGGGCCCTCTACTCCTCCTACTTATAGCGCACACAGTCACACATATATAGGACTTTGGGGATTGTCCTGCGGGGAGGCATGGCGGGGGGTTGAGGATGCCTCCAATGGGGCTCCAGTCCTCCTGTCTTGTCCCCTGCTCGTCCATCCCTCAATCTTAGCTGCATATTAGACACTTAGGATTTGGGGGGCTTGGTTTGGTTGGGACCCACCATGACCTTGATGTCCCCCAATTTTAATCGCATTATTAGTTCCCACAAGCATACATATCTCACTCACGCTACAGTACACACATCAATAGGGACTGGAGGTCGGCTGTAACGGCTGACCTCCTAATTTTAACTACACAGTAGACACTCTGAGGGCCTTGTACACATGCATGGGGGGTTTGGGGTTCGGCGCACCCCTCATTGCCTCGTCGGCCGGCGGGGACTGCGGTCTGGTGGCCTGCCAGGCTTTTATTCATTTATTATTGTTATATTTTTATTTTTATTTTTAATGTATTTATTATTTTTATTTTTATTATTTACTTATTTTTATTTTATTTTATTTTTAAAATTGTATTTTTTATTTTATTTTATTTTATTATTTTTTTTAATCTTATTATTTATTTGTGTGTGGCGTCGCGCGGGTCACGCTTCCTGTTGGGTAGGGTCCGTGCCCGTGTGGCCCGACCTTGCGCTGTGGGGTCTCTGTTGGTGACTTGGTGTGGTGGCGGCGCAGCCCCCGTGTCTGGTCTGGATGCTGTGTCTCGGTTGTTTGGGCGGTGGTGTGTTTGTGCGGGTTTGGGTTGGGGTGGGGGGCCTTTTGGTTGGGGGGGTTGTTGGTGTCTCTTGTTTGCGTGTTGGCGTTCGGGCTGACTGGCGGGCTGGCGCCGGCTGGTCTCCGTGGTCCTGGTGGCGTGTGGTTGCTGGTCGCAGTTTTTTTTTTATCGCTTTGATTTGATTGGCTGGTGCTGGCTGTCTGGGGTTATTGCGGCTGCTGTTTCTGCTGCCGTTTGTTTGTGGTGTGGGCGCCCGTGGCTGCTGGGTCTGGTGCAGGGGTGTGGCTGATGTTGTGACTGGTGGCAGCGCGCGCGCGTGATGGCTGTCGGGGCTGACGCACTGTGTATATGTATGTATATGTGTGTGTATGTATGTATGTTTATATATGTGTATGTGTACATATGTGTATGTATATGTATATATGTGTATGTGTGGGTATGTATACATGTATGTGTGTAAGTGTATGTATATATGTATGTATGTATGTATGTATATTTCTGGGGGTACGCTCTGGGCCTGCCTGTCAGACGGGGGTCGACGCCTCAGGCTACTGCATCCGAACTGCGTGTCTGGAGCTCCTGGGTCCCGCTGTCCATCCCTTCCGGGTGCCCGTCTTGGTTGGGGCCTGTTGGGCCTAGTCCCTGCGTCTATTGTGGTAGCTTGGTGCTGCAAGGTATTCCGAGGTGCTGCGAGTCGGCCAGTTGCTGGGGTAGTGACCTTGTTTGTCAGCATGTCTGTGATCTTCTTTTAATTCTTTTTTTTTTAATTAATTAATTTATTAATTAATTTATTTTTTAATTTTTTTATATATTTTATTAATATTATTTTTTAATTTTTCCCCTCCCTCAGGGGGGGGCTCGGCGGGGCGGTTGCTGGTTGTTCCATCTCCATCGTTGGGGTCCCTGCGGGTGGGGTGGGTGGTTCCCGTGGCCCTGTGCCTGGGTGGTCCTGCGGCGGCCGGTTTGGGTGGGGTGGCCGGGGGCTGGCCTCGCCGCGCTCTCCGGGGGTGGGGGGTGGGCTCGTGGGGGCCCGGTTGCCGGTGGGGCGGGGGCGGTCTTCCCGTCCGGTTGCGGGGAGTCTCTGGGTCCCTCGGGCGGGGCGTCTCGCCTTTCTGCCCGTGTGGGGTGTGGTCTCTCGCTGGCTTGGGGTCTGGCTGTCCCCTGCTTTTCTCGTGCCCTGTCCTCTGCCGGGTGCGTCTGTCTGCGGCCTGCTGCTGGCCCTTGTGGGCGGTACGGTGGGTCGGGCTCTGGGGTTCCTGTCGCTGGCCGGCTTGGCTGCTTGGGGGCGGTGGTCCCTGGTTCCCTGGGCACCACGCCTCCTGTTTGTGGGTTGGGCTCTCGGGGGTGATGGGGCCGTGCTCTGGCTCCCACGCACTCTGGGAGTCGAATGTATTGTACATGCAAATTCACATATGCTCACATACGTACATAGGTACCTACGCTCCCACATACATACACAAATACAGTACATATTTACCTACCTAATGTTCGTACATTCACACGCACATTCAATATACAAACATACACATACACATACTGTACATATACATTCACTGTACAAACACATATACACATTCTGTACATATACATTCATTGTACAAACACATATACACATTCTGTACATATACAAGTACATATGCATACTTACACTCATACACATAATCACGTTTCATCAAACATATATTAACGTTGTTGCCCTAGGGTAAACTGGGTGTAACACATGGCACACTGACAAAGCTTAACCTATTGTGACTATAACAATCTACAAGGTTAATGTAGGTTGCTTCTCTTTCTCCCCCTCCATTTTTCTGCATTCTTTCGTATCTCAAGTTATCATTACGTATATGTATTGTTGCATTAAACAACTGTATTGTTGATAATAAAGGTAAATTATTGGTATTGTTCATTATCAATAGCGCTATTTCTATTGGTATTTGTATTGATCCATTTGTAGTGTAATTATGCTCATTGTCATTTCTGTATTATTTTTTATTTTTCGCTAACTGCTTATTTGCTATTACTTTTACCATCATATTTGTACATGTCATATTTGCTGATGTTGCTCTATTGTTGTTGTTGTTGTTGTTTGCTGTTGTTGTTTTTGTCTGTCTGTCTAATCCCCCTCTTGTCCCCACAATTTCCCCCTCTGTCTTCTTTTTTTTTCTCTTTCTATCCCCTCCTGCTCCGGCCCGGCTGCACTAAATGATAATATAAATACATTTAATAAAGTCAAATACAAATAAGGCAACAAGAGAAGTATCCTACACTTCTCTTTTGTAAAGTAAATCTGAACAGCCGACATGGGCATCTACATCAACTATATGATTTGCCTGAGAAGCTGGACAGGACACAAAAAAAATAAAAAAATAAAAAATAAAAAAAAATAAAAATAAAAATCAGAGACTTAAGGTGGAACAAAATACTACCAACCTACCTGGGATTGAACCCAGCACCCTTCATTCAAAGTCAACAGTCTCACCCACTGTGCTATCTTGGGTCTTGAGAAATCGTGTATCCGGCTTGTATAGAAAGCTAATCAGAGACTTGTTGCTGGGTAAACTACACTGTAAACCAGTGGAATAAAATACTGTCAAACTGACTGGTAATGAACCCAGCACTGTTTAATCATAATCAAGAGTCTTAAACACTGGGTCGTCCTGGCATTGGAAAATCATTATTTCCGGTTCATATAAAAAGCTAATCAGAGACTTAAGTTGGAACAAAATGCTACCAACCTACCTGGGATTGAACTCAGCACCCTTCATTCCAAGTCAACAGTCGTACCCACTGTGCTATCCTGGGATTTCTAAAATTGTATATCCTGCTTGTATAGAAAGTTAATCAGGGACTCTTTGCTGGGTAAAATACACAAGAGGTGGACCAAAATACTGTCAAACTGACTGGTTTTGAACCTAGGACTGTGTAAACCTAATCAAGAGTCTTAACCACTGTGCCATCCTGTATCTGGCAAATCCCCCTTTCCGGCTTTAATAAAAATCTAATCAGAAACTTAAGGTGGAACAAAATGCTTCCAAACTACCTGGGATTGAACGAAGCACCCTTCATTCCAAGTCAACAGTTTTACCTACTGTGCTATACTGGGTCTTAAGAAACCTTTTATCCGGCTTGTATAGAAAGCTAATCAGAGACTTGTTGCTGGGTAAACTACACTATAAACCAGTGGAATGGAATATTGTCAACACGACTGGTATTGATCCCAGGACTACTAAATCCTAATCAAGAGTCTTAACCACTGGGCTATCCTGGCAGTGGTAAGTGTAACAAATCAGAGACTTAAGGTGGAACAAAATGCTACCAACCTACCTGGGATTGAACCCAGCACCCTTCATTCAAAATCAACAGTCTTACCAACTGTGCTATCTTGGGTCTTGCAAAATCTTGTATACGGCTTGTATAGAAAGATAATCAGAGATTTGTTGCTAGGTAAACTACACTATAAACCAGTGGAATAAAATACTGTCACCCCAACTGGTATTGAACCCAGGACTGTTTCATCCCAATGAAGAGTCTTTACCACTGGGACATCCCGGCATTGGTAAGTATTTATTTCCGGCTCTTATAAAAAAGTAAATCAGAGTTATAAGGTGGAACAAAATACTACCAACCTACCTGGGATTGAACCCAGCACCCTTCATTCCAAGTTAACAGTCTTAACCACTGTGCTATCCCGGGACTTCCAAAATCTTATATCTGGCTTGTATAGAAAGTTAATCAGGGACTCTTTGCTGGGTAAAATACAGAAGAGGTGGACCAAAAAACTGTCAACCCGACTGGTATTGAACTCAGGACTGTTTATTGCATATCTAGATTCTTAACCACTTGGCCATCCTGGGAAATGTGAAGATATTTTTATGGCTCATATAGTAAGGTAATCAGGGACTTGTTGCTGGGTAAACTACACTATAAACCAGTGGAATAAAATACTGTCAAATGGACTGGTAATAAACCCAGGACTATTTAATCCTAATCAAGAGTCTTAACCACTGGGTCATCCTGGCACTGGAAAATCATTCTTTCCGGTTCATATAAAAAGCTAATCAGAGACTTAAGGTGGAACAAAATGCTACCAACCTACCTGGGATTGAACCCAGCACCTTTCATTACAAGACAACAGTCTTACCCACTGTGCTATCCTGGGATTTAAGAAAGCTTTTATCCGGCTTGTATAGAAAGTTAATCAGGGACTCTTTGCTGGGTAAACTACACAAGAGGTGGACCAAAATACTGTCAACCCGATTGATATTGAACTCAGGACTGTTTATTGCATGTCGAGATTCTTAACCAGTGGGTCATCCTGGGTATTTTTAAGATGTTTTTCTGGCTCATATAGAAAGGTAATCAGGGACTTGTTGCTGGGTAAACTCCACTATAAACCAGTGGAACAAAATATTATCAAACCGACTGGTACTGAACCTAGGACTGTTTAACGCTAATCAAGAGTCTTAACCACTGGGCCATCCTGGAACTGGTCAAAATCATTATTTCCGGCTCTCATAAAAAGCCAATGTATTTATATATATATATATATATATATATATATATATACATATACATATACATATATATATATATATATATATATATATATATATATATATATATATATACATATATATATACATATATATATACATATATATATATATATATATATATATATATATATATATATATATATATATATATATACATATACATATATATATATATATATATATATATATATATATATATATATATATATATATACATATATATATACATATATATATACATATATATATATATATATATATATATATATATATATATATATATATATATATATATATATATATATATATTAGGGCTGTCAAAAAAATTCAAATAATTTTCAGCGATTAGTTAACTCAAAAAGACTCGCAGATAGGTATCATTTTTCATCATTAATAAGTGTACCCAAGACAAATCATTTTCATGGGGGGTGGCTTCATATCGCTGCGTGAAAATGTTTTAACCTTCTCTATTAAATAATAAAATGTAATATTAAGCCTGCTAATCATTCTGAAATTCACAACTCGACCAGAACATCTTATAAAAGAATTTACAGATTATTTCAGCCAGCCGGAACGCTACAATATATTATATTACTTTATTTTGTTTGGTTTGGTGGCTAACAGGTAGCCGTATATTAAGGGGAAATCCTAGTTGTAGTTAAACCAGATGTAAAGCCTAGCTCTCCTATTTTGAAGTGTGCGATTGGTTTGAGAAAGTGTCGTGACAAGTTTTAATGTTGGATCAACGGTTTGCAATTAAAAAAAAGTCTCCTTCTGACATCCTGCCGACTGTCTTTCATTTATGTTAAACTTTTACGTCATCTTACTTACTAAATCAGTCACTGTAACAATCTACTGTAAATGTTATGTTATCACTGCAACTTAACTGCAAACCTGAACACTGAAGTGAAGCACCACCCACATCGAGAATGACGCGCTCAAGAGTCTTAACCGCTGGGTCATCCTGGCACTGGAAAATCTTTCTTTCCGGTTCATAGAAAAAGTCAATCAGAGACTTAAGTTGGAACAAAATACTACCAACCTACCTGGGATTGAACCCAGCACCTTTCATTCCAAGTCAACAGTCTTACCCACTGTGGTATCCTGGGTCTTGCAAAAACTTGTATCCGGCTTGTATAGAAAGCAAATCAGAGACTTGTTGCTGGGTAAACTACACTATAAACCAGTGGAATAAAATACTGTCAATCCGACTGGTCTTGAACCCAAGACTGTTTAATCCTAATGACGAGTCTTAACCACTGGGCCATCCTGGCAGGGTAAAGTTTTTATTTCCGGCTCATATAAAAAGCAAATCAGAGACTTAAGGTCGAATAGTCAATGCAAAATTAAGTCAATGCTAAAGATAATAATAATTGTCAAATAGTCAACAAATACATTTCAGGGGTTACCTGTGTGTGTGTATGAGTGTGTGCGAGTGTGTGTGTGTGTGTGTGTGTGTTTGGTACACAGAACATCAATTTCCACACTTCTATCAGCCCCGGGTATAGTGGACCTGGACATCTTATATGTAATAGAAATGTTTAGGGGGGTGTATGGTGTGTGGTCATTAAATATGTATTCTGATATATGTTCTTCACAGAAAATGAGCCAAAGTCAGTGATTCTCAGTTTGAAAAAATAATTAATTGTATCATTTTTCTTTTAAGAAAAAATGAAAACGGGTCATTTGTGTTCCTTTATGTTTCTCTCTTACACACATGATTATGTGTGCTATGGCTATGAGGTTTATTCCCCTTGGCCTCAGTCTGGACCCCCTCTCCAGGGGCCCAGGCTTAGACTGTTTTTTTTGTTTTTTTTTCTTTCGATCACAAGCCTCCCAACACTAGTTGTCACAGCAGATGTCTCAGTGAATCCTGAAAGACCTGACCAAAATATGGTTTTACTTGCTCGCATTAGTTTATCCCGAGGTCATGACATAACTTTGTTTTTCCAACCATTGGAAGGACAGACAGGAGCGTGAGGGACAGTGCTGAGGAGGAGAAGTGGATGGAAGAAAACATCAAAAACATGAGGATGTTTATGTTTTTGACCGGTCCATTAGTGTTTTTGGAGTTAAGATTGTATGGTTATAAATCAGCAGTCAGAACAGCAAGGGGTTAATGAAAGGAAGTTGCAAAATGTTGATCTCACTATACAGTACATTGCAGTCGTATGCAACTTCATACCCTTAAGCAAAAGAAAAATCATATTTTCTTCTCTTTATGATGTAAACTCGTTTGGCCTTGGTTGTTGTTTACGTGTCCGTCTTCCCACGGATTATGTAAATATTACTGAGGCAATTTACTTCAAATTGGATGGATAACTGTAGCTGCAGGGCTAAAACATAAACAAACTGAAGGCAGATCAGGATATAATTTGCTCTTAAAGCACTGTCTTTGAGATTTATTGCATTTGTCAACGTCCCAGTTCCCTTTCTTTCAAGTGAATAAAAAAGCCATGTGCTATCTGTTTTTTTTTTATTACTTATGCACTTTTACAGTAAATGGCAGTTGTGGAAAGATGTTTAATTTCATTTTGTCTGATAAATCTAAAGCACTCATTTCAAAAACATTTGATTTCACAGCAAAACTCACCGTGATGGACCACACCCTTCAAGCCATGGATTATAGGATCAGCAGCGGGATTATCTTTTCCTCCAACCTGAGAACCACAACAAAATATACACGGACTATCAAGAACTGTTGAAATACAATCGTGACTTGAATATGTAAAACGGCCCTGAATATACATTAAGCCCTTGTTTATTGTTGTTAATTGGGTCTGAACATGACCGCAATAAGGAATAATTGCTTATAAATTTTAAATTTTTTTATAGCTAGAGCATACTTGCCAACCCTCCCGGATTTTCCGGGAGACTCCCGAAATTCAGCGGCTCTCCCGAAAACCTCCCGGGACAAATTTTCTCCCGAAAATCTCCCGAAATTTAGGCGGAGCTGGAGGCCACGCCCCCTCCAGCTCCATACGGACCTGAGTGATGTGTTGACAGCCTGTTCACACGTCCGCTTTCCCACAATATAAATAGCTAATGATGGAGGGCAAGTTCTTGGTTTCTTATGTGGGTTTATTGTTAGGCAGTTTCATTAACGTCCTCCCAGCGTGGCAACAACACACAACAACAGCAGTCAAGTTTTCGTCTACTGTAAAGCAGTTCGTCTGCCGTAAACAGCAATGTTGTGACACTTTTAAACAGGACAATACTGCCATCTACTGTACATGCATATGTGACCCACCCATAATGTGTCACATTTTTGTGTTGATTTATTTATTTTATTTTGTGGTTTGAATTAGTTTTTGGAGCTGTCATTACACATTTATCAGTATTCACATTGGTCAGTAGGGGGCAGTAGGGCGTTTCTTCCCAATTGAATGCGTTCACCTGCAGACCGGAAGTGTCTTGTCATTTTGATGAGCGCGACCAGTCTGTGAACAATTGAAACGTCCTGTGTGCTTTTTCCTCCTGTATAACAGGTTAGTTTTGGTGAATCAACTCACTGAATAATATCCATGTGATCTTTATAAGTTTAAGTACACATTCTGATGGTGGAGCCTAACTCTAAAGTGTTTATGAGTTGTAGTTTGTATTTGTGAATGAATCCACTGCACAGCTGCAGTAATCAATACAAAATGGCGACGTGAGTACGCAATGTTTATATAAGAACTTCTGATCCTAATTCAGACCCCCAAATTAGAGCTCTCGTTTTCTTATTGATTTTATAATGTATATTTGTATAATGTGTGTGTTCTGAAATAGTGACAGAGAATAGAAAAAGGATGGAGAATTCAACCCTTAACTCAACAATGAGTAGATGAGTGTTATGTGTGTGTATATGTGTAAATAAATGAACACTGAAATTCAAGTATTTCTTTTATTTATTTATATATATATATATAGCTAGAATTCACTGAAAGTCAAGTATTTCTTATATATATCTTAACCACGCCCCCAATATATATATATATATATATATATATATATATATATATATATATATGTATATATATATATATATATATATATATGAACACACTGCAAAGACAAGATACTTAACGTTCGAACTGGAAAACGTTGTTTTTTTTTTTGCAAATATTAGCTCATTTGGAATTTGATGCTTGCAACACGTTTCAAAAAAGCTGGCACAAATGGCAAAAATGACTGAAAAAGTTGAGCAATGCTCATCAAACACTTATTTGGAACATTCCACAGGTGAACAGGCTAATTGGGAACAGGTGGGTGCCATGATTGGGTATAAAAGCAGCTTTCAAGCTTTCACAAACAAGGAAGGGGGTGAGGGTTACCACTTTGTGAACAAATATGTGAGAAAAGTGTTTAAGAACAACATTTCTCAATCAGCGATTGCAAGGAATTTAGGGATTTCACCATCTACGGTGAGTAATATCATCAAAAGGTTCGGAGAATCTGGAGAAATTACTACACATAAGCGTAATGAACATTAAATGCCCGAGACCTTCGTTCCCTGAGGCAGTACTGCATCAAAAAGCGACATCAGTGTGTAAAGAATATCACCACATGGGCTCAGAAACACGTCAGAAAACCACTGTCAGTAACTACAGTTAGTCACTACAGCTGTAAGTGCAAGTTAAAACTCTACTATGCAAAGCCAAAGCCATTTATCAACAACACCCAGAAACGCCGCCGGCTTTGCTGGGCCCGAGCTCATCTAAGATGGACTGATGCAAAGTGGAAAAGTGTTCTATGGTCTGACGAGCCCACATTTCAAATTGTTTTTGGAAACTGTGGACGTCGTGTCCTCTGGACCAAAGAGGAAAATAACCATCCAGATTGATCAAGGAGCAAAGCCATGACGGTATGGGTGTGTTTTAGTGCCCAAGGCAGGGGTAACTTACACATCTGTGAAGGCACCATTAATGCTGAAAGGTACATACAGGTTTTGGAGCAACATATGTTGTCATCCAAGCAACGTTATCATGGACGCCCCTGCTTATTTCAGCAAGACAATGCCAAGCCACGTGTTATAACATCGTGGCTTCGTAGGAAAAGAGTGCGGGTACTAGACTGGCCTGCCTGTAGTCCAGACCTGTCTCCCGTTGAAAATGTGTGGCGCATTATGAAATGTCATATACATATATCATATATATCATATATATACATATATGTCATATACATATACAACTGTGTGTGTACCGCGGTCTGCCCACTGATACAAACATTGTTAATGAGTGAAAAGAGGGCTCACTTTGTTTAGTTAATTCGTCTGTTAAATAAACGCGCTCAGGTGTTCAGAGCAATGCAAAGAGTGAGGCATCTTTCTCCCTGTGTGAAGCGAGGGACGAACAAACGCGAGGCTCAAAGAATTCTGATTGGCGACCATGTCTGTCACTCAAAGTGATGGCGGGGTGGAAAAAAAAAAACATTGCACTAATTCATACTTGCCAACCCTCCCGGATTTTCCGGGAGACTCCCGAAATTCAGCGCCTCTCCCGAAAACCTCGCGGGACAAATTTTCTCCCGAAAATCTCCCGAAATTCAGACAGAGCTGGAAGCCACGCCCCCTGCAGCTCCATGCAGACCTGAGTGACGTCAGGTGCGCAACACCACGTAAATCGTTGGCCAACCAAAAAGTAACCCCAGTACGCTATAGCCAACATTCACCAGGAGATGGCAACAGACAAACATAGATCACTCTATTACATCCCTCCCCTTTTAGAAATGTGTAGAAGTTACTCAAAATAAATAAACAACCCAACCAAAAAATGCAGCAGCTCAATTAAAAAACTGTACTTAAGCCACATGTGTTTCTTTTTTTTTTTTAGTACTGAACTCTTAACCCTCATTTGTAAAAAATAACATGCTTATTATACAAACAGTATTTGTACACCTTTAACACAGATTTGTATACTGTCTTCAGGGATTCAGTTTTTTTGGTGGTACTCGAAACCTTTCTGGGTACCTGCGAAAGGGTGTTCAGCATGGTTAGAAAAATAGTGACAGAGAATAGAACAAGGATGGACAATTCCACCCTTAACTCAACAATGAGTAGAGAAGTGTTATGTGTGTTTATATGTGTAAATAAATGAACACTGAAATTCAAGTATTTCTTTTATATATATATATATATATATATATATATATATATATATATATATATATATATATATATATATATGTATATATATATATATACATATATATAATAAAATAAATATATATATAGCTAGAATTCACTGAAAGTCAAGTATTTCTTATATATATATATATACAGGTAAAAGCCAGTAAATTAGAATATTTTGAAAAACTTGATTTATTTCAGTAATTGCATTCAAAAGGTGTAACTTGTACATTATATTTATTCATTGCACACAGACTGATGCATTCAAATGTTTATTTCATTTAATTTTGATGATTTGAAGTGGCAACAAATGAAAATCCAAAATTCCGTGTGTCACAAAATTAGAATATTACTTAAGGCTAATACAAAAAAGGGATTTTTAGAAATGTTGGCCAACTGAAAAGTAAGAAAATGAAAAATATGAGCATGTACAATACTCAATACTTGGTTGGAGCTCCTTTTGCCTCAATTACTGCGTTAATGCGGCGTGGCATGGAGTTGATGAGTTTCTGGCACTGCTCAGGTGTTATGAGAGCCCAGGTTGCTCTGATAGTGGCCTTCAACTCTTCTGCGTTTTTGGGTCTGGCATTCTGCATCTTCCTTTTCACAATACCCCACAGATTTTCTATGGGGCTAAGGTCAGGGGAGTTGGCGGGCCAATTTAGAACAGAAATACCATGGTCCGTAAACCAGGCACGGATAGATTTTGCGCTGTGTGCAGGCGCCAAGTCCTGTTGGAACTTGAAATCTCCATCTCCATAGAGCAGGTCAGCAGCAGGAAGCATGAAGTGCTCTAAAACTTGCTGGTAGACGGCTGCGTTGACCCTGGATCTCAGGAAACAGAGTGGACCGACACCAGCAGATGACATGGCACCCCAAACCATCACTGATGGTGGAAACTTTACACTAGACTTCAGGCAACTTGGATCCTGTGCCTCTCCTGTCTTCCTCCAGACTCTGGGACCTCGATTTCCAAAGGAAATACAAAATTTGCATGGTTGGGTGATGGTTTGGGGTGCCATGTCATCTGCTGGTGTCGGTCCACTCTGTTTCCTGAGATCCAGGGTCAACGCAGCCGTCTACCAGCAAGTTTTAGAGCACTTCATGCTTCCTGCTGCTGACCTGCTCTATGGAGATGGATATTTCAAGTTCCAACAGGACTTGGCGCCTGCACACAGCGCAAAATCTACCCGTGCCTGGTTTACGGACCATGGTATTTCTGTTCTAAATTGGCCCGCCAACTCCCCTGACCTTAGCCCCATAGAAAATCTGTGGGGTATTGTGAAAAGGAAGATGCAGAATGCCAGACCCAAAAACGCAGAAGAGTTGAAGGCCACTATCAGAGCAACCTGGGCTCTCATAACACCTGAGCAGTGCCAGAAACTCATCGACTCCATGCCACGCCGCATTAACGCAGTAATTGAGGCAAAAGGAGCTCCAACCAAGTATTGAGTATTGTACATGCTCATATTTTTCATTTTCATACTTTTCAGTTGGCCAACATTTCTAAAAATCCCTTTTTTGTATTAGCCTTAAGTAATATTCTAATTTTGTGACACACGGAATTTTGGATTTTCATTTGTTGCCACTTCAAATCATCAAAATTAAATGAAATAAACATTTGAATGCATCAGTCTGTGTGCAATGAATAAATATAATGTACAAGTTACACCTTTTGAATGCAATTACTGAAATAAATCAAGTTTTTCAAAATATTCTAATTTACTGGCTTTTACCTGTATATATATATATATCCATCCATCCATCCATTTTCTACCGCTTATTCCCTTTGGGGTCGCGGGGGGCGCTGGAGCCTATCTCAGCTACAATCGGGCGGAAGGCGGGGTACACCCTGGACAAGTCGCCACCTCATCGCAGGGCCAACACAGATAGACAGACAACATTCACACTCACATTCACACACTAGGGCCAATTTAGTGTTGCCAATCAACTTATCCCCAGGTGCATGTCTTTGGAAGTGGGAGGAAGCCGGAGTACCCGGAGGGAACCCACGCAGTCACGGGGAGAACATGCAAACTCCACACAGAAAGATCCCGAGCCCGGGATTGAACCCAAGACTACTCAGGACCTTCGTATTGTGAGGCAGATGCACTAACCCCTCTGCCACCGTGAAGCCCATATATATATATATATATATGAAATACTTGACTTGGTGAATTCTAGCTGTAAATATACTCCTCCCCTCTTGGCCCCGCCCCCAACCACGCCCCGCCCCCCCGACCACACACACCTCCCAAAATCGGAGGTCTCAAGGTTGGCAAGTATGCACTAATTAAAACCTTGATGTCGATTCCTAAGAGCTGTGTGAAACCGGGCAAGGAGCCTCATGGGGCTCGGGAGCCGCAGGTTGGCAAGGCGTCTTCTAGAATATGCCTGAAAATGTTTAAAAAAAAATCTGCGACGTGCTGCAGAAATACTTGAAGCGTGATGTGGAGAGGGACGACTATTTATTGATTTTAGATATGATGTACACATTGTACATGCAATATATTTCTTTATTGATTTAGAATAATATGTACACATCATTCTACATGTAATATATCACTATATATGTCATGGCCCGGGCCAAGAACGCGCGCCACTCCGGCTGCAGCAAGCGGCTGCATTCAATATTCAGCAATCAACACACCTGTCGCTGATGAGAGGACCCGCCTTCTTAAGCCAGAGCAACCTGCTATCCTGTGCCAGAACGTAGCTACCTGTTCCTGTACAGTAAGCCAAAATTCTACTAGCTATATGCATACTCTCTCTCCGGGTTTCTCCCCCTCCGTGTTGATTGGTCTCGTGTCCCCCTTGTCGGCTTCCAGCAGCCTACCGCCGTTCCCGCGTTACGAGCTGTGTGTCTCGTCTCCCTGTGTTCCCCTCTGGTTCTCTGGCTGCACCTTTGGATCTCGACCTCCCGCCTGGACACGGACTTTGACGACTCTCTATTGCCCCCGACTTCCTGTGTGCTTACGGACCTCCGAGCCAGCCTTGTCCCCTCTTTGGACTTCCGCCTCTCGCTCAACACTACTGGTAACACTCAACATTTAATTCCCACACATAGTCGCACACCATACACATATTTGGATTAGTTCACACAGTTCATTTCTGATTTATATATATATATGGTGTATATATATATATATATAATTAAATATAGAGCTAAACGACGTCCCCGCTTTCCCTGTGCATACCGTAAAAATATAGCTTTTAAATATAATGTACACAATATTGAGCATGTTATATACAGCATCACTATATCAGTGATGTCCTGCTTCCCAAACGCATAATTACCTGAAATAATATAGTCAACTCACTCTCCTTGCGTCCCAGGATGTGCCTTTTCCATGAAAAAACATTGTGTTTAAAATCACAGTAACTGGTGCTCATATTGTCGACAAAAAACATTGTTAAAATTTGTTGCTGTGGTCAAAAGGTTTTGAATTTAAAGTTATTGGATCGATAACTCCATTACGACGCGTCTTTAAGGGACGTGGGAAACAAACCTCGACATTAAAAACAATACTACCACTGAATAAGAAGACCTGCATTCAGTAGCAAATTAATCTACACTCAATAAAATATTGAAACAACACTAAATATTGCTAAAAGGGAAAACATAGAGCTGAACTAAGATCATAAAGGCCGTGATTTGGAGAATGGCATGGGTCTAGATACAAATCAGTAATAATTGTTTTCATTATACTGATTAACAATATAATAGCAACTAATGTTGTCCCAATACCAATAATTTGGTACTAGTACCAAAATGTATTTCGATCATTTTCGGTACTTTTCGGTACTTTTCGATACTTTTCTAAATAAAGGGAACCACAAAAAATTGCATTATTGGCTTTATTTTAACAAAAAATCTTAGGGTACATTAAACATATGTTTATTATTGCAAGTTTGTCCTTAAATAAAATAGTGAACTTGTATTTTAGTAGTAAGTAAGCAAACACAGGCTCCTAATTTAGCTACGGACATATGCAGTAACATATTGTGTCATTTATCAGTCTATTATTTTGTCAACATTATTAAGGACAAGTGGTAGGAAATAAATTTTTAATCTACTTGTTCATTTACTGTTAATATCTGCTTACTTTCTCTTTTAACATGTTCTATCTACACTTCTGTTAAAATGTAATAATCACTTATTCTTCTGTTTGGATACTTTACATTAGTTTTGGAGGATACCACAAATTTGGGTATCAATCCGATACCAAGTAGTTACAGGATCATACATTGGTCACATTCAAAGTCCTCATGTGTCCAGGGACGTATTTACTGAGTTTATAAACATAATATAAATTTTTTTTTAAATGAAAGATTTTGTGATGCTAAAAAATATAGATGTAATCATAATAGTATCGACTAGATACGCTCTTGTACTTGGTATCATTACAGTGAATGTTAGGTGTAGATCCACCAATAGCGTTTGTTTACATTGTGACGCCGGTGAGCTACGATGTTTAGCTATTCCTGGTCCTACATGGATGATACTTGTAATAAACATATTTTATTTGTCGCCACGGAGGCGGGGATTATTGATTTAGAAGTAGCTACAACACTGCAGACTGCGGATGGACTTTAGCCATCAGCTAACTAGCCATGTCTTAAAGCACCTCTTCCTGAGGGTGTGTTTTGATTGATTGATTGAGACTTTTATTAGTTGGTTGCGCAGTGAAGTACATATTCCGTACAATTGACCACTAAATGGTAACATCCGAATAAGTTTTTCAACTTGTTTGAGTCGGGGTCCACTTAAATTGATTCATGATACAGATATATACTATCATATATACTATCATCATAATACAGTCATCACACAAGATAATCATCAGGGTGTATACCAGTGACGTGCAGTCACTAGAGGCAGGTGAGGCGGGGCCCCACCTGCCATCATGGAAAGAAAAAAAATGTAAAAAGAAAAAAATATATATTAAATTGTTAAATGTATCCAGTGATTATACTATGAAGTTATTTTCCATTTAACTTCACCAGTTTTAGATTATTTTTATTCAAAATCGCTGAATTTTCACATTTGCCGTTCAAATACTGAGAAGAGACGGTGCGGTGAACAGCAGCCAGTCGAGGCACGTCACTCAGTGCCTCAACATGGATTGCGCAATGACTTGGCTAACTGCTGGCCTGCTGTGCAGTGAGACTGTATTGCTATATGAACTATATTATACATTTCCATAGTTTAGTTAGCTGAGGTATATAATGTACAGTGTATTTTGTCAACAACTGTATGTGTGTAATGTACTTCTTGTGCTGAGCGATCATAAAACGGCTGCAAAAGACGCACTGGCTGAGGCTCGCCTCCTGCACCCCCGCCGTAGAATGCACGGCAACCCCTGACGGGAGTGTTATTTCAACTAAAGCCCACACTTAAACTTTCCACATGCAAGATTGAATCTATTTAAAAAAGTTATTTCATAAGAAGCCAAAAAGTGCAAAAACAATAATGTTCGTGTTGGAGGAGTTGTGAATGACTGCAGGGCCACAACATTAGGTACACCTGCAGACTGCAGGTGTACCTAATTCACAACTCCTCCAACACGAACATTATTGTTTTTGCACTTTTTGGCTTCTTATTAAATAACTTTTGTAACCTATTTTTATGGGCTTTCCTCTTTGTGATGTTAAGTTTCTGTTATGCGCTGTTATACAGTATATGCCTTGAGCTCTTATTTTGAAGGCGCTAAGAGCGGAATTTTGACACGTTGGAGTGGAGCGGAAGTTTTTGAAAGAAGGTAAATAAAGTGGTCCTCGTGTAAACTGGAGCCTCCGTGTTTGTTATTTTGTAGTTTCATACAGTATAGGCGACATTTATAAACCCTCGGTTACACTTTTTAAATAGATTCAATCTTGCACGTGGAAAGTTGAAGTGAGGGCTTTAGTTGATATAACACTCCCATCAGGGAGTTCATTAATCCAGCACAACAGCGGCGCATTTATAAGTAAAGGTAAGACCATAATAACTTTTTTTTATTAAAGGTGCTTTTTTGTGTGCTACAGTTTGTATGTGTAAAGTTAAAGTTAAGTTAAAGTACCAATGATTGTCACACACACACTAGGTGTGGTGAAATTTGTCCTCTGCATTTGACCCATCCCCTTGTTCACCCCCTGGGAGGTGAGGGGAGCAGTGGGCAGCAGCGGCGCCGCGCCCGGGAATCATTTTTGGTGATTTAACCCCCAATTCCAACCCTTGATGCTGAGTGCCAAGCAGGGAAGAATGCTGGTATGAGCTTTTAAACATAACCCGTTAACTGTTGCCAATGAAATGGTGAATAAGATACTCTTTAGGGTTCATATGTTTGTAAATCTGACTGTGATGAAGTCAGTGCCTCACCAGCCATCAACCTCACCGCACGTCACTGCTGTATACATTGAATTATTTACATTATTTACAATTCGGGTGTGTGTGTGTGTGTGTGGCGGGTAGGTTTGTTGTTATCATCAGTCATCAACAATTGAGAACAGAGAAATGGATATTGGAACAGTGTAGGTCTGACTTGGTAGGATATGTACAGCAAGTAGTGGACAAAGAGAGAGAGATCAGAAGGCATAAGAAACATATCTGCATTTGATTGTTTACATTTGATTATTAACAACAATCCGGGGAGGGTGTTAGTTTAGGGTTGAAGTTGCCTGGAGGTGTACTTTTGTTGCGGTTTTGAAGGAGGATAGAGATGCCCTTTATTTTATACCTGTTGGGAGCGCATTCCACATTGATGTGGCATAGAAAGAGAATGAGTTAAGACCTTTGTTAGTTCGGAATCTGGGTTTAACGTGGTTAGTGGAGCTCCACCTGGTGTTGTGGTTATGGCGGTCATTTACGTTAAGGAAGTAGTTTGACATGTACTTTGGTATCAGGGAGGTGTAGCGGATTTTATAGACTAGGCTCAGTGCAAGTTGTTTGACTCTGTCCTCCACCCTGAGCCAGCCCACTTTGGAGAAGTGGGTAGGAGTGAGGTGGGATCTGGGGTGGAGGTCTAGAAGTAATCTGACTAGCTTGTTCTGGGATGTTTGGAGTCTAGATTTGAGGGTTTTGAAGGTGCTAGGGTACCAGGAGGTGCATGCCAGTGTTATAACGTCACCTTTATCGGTAGTTCTTAAGCCAAAATGCGTCCATTCTCCCTTTTTTGTCTACACTCTGTGTCTGCTTGTAAGTACTCTGTGTGTGTGCTCTGCCGAACATACTAATGATTCATTAGTATCCGGGTACTATACTAATACACCGTACAACCCTGATAACAACATTAAATTCCTTAAATTATTCATTTCAACAGAAGAAGCTTGTATGCCAACTATAATTACATTTAACATTTCTTAGAACAGTTCAACAAACCCGTCAAAGTAGTCTCTGTCACAGAAACATGGACTCACAAAGCCAAGTAGAATCACAGGACACTGTACCACACTTATTGATAATATTTTACCAATGATTGTGATCATCATACTACAAGTGGTTTGCTCATAACCGACAGCAGTGATCATCTACCAGTTTTAACAATCTATGAAGGAAACTACAGGAAGAGTAACATGGACGACAAACAGACTATGCAAATAGAAGAGTACGATTGCTGTAAAAAAAAAAAGCTATAAAAGCAAAATTGGGACAATGTCCATCCATCCATCCATCTTCTTCCGCTTATCCGAGGTCGGGTCCCGGGGGCAGCAGCCTAAGCAGGGAAGCCCAGACTTCGTCCAGCTCTTCCCGGGGGATCCCGAGGCGTTCCCAGGCCAGCCGGGAGACATAGTCTTCCCAATGTGTCCTGGGTCTTCCCCGTGGCCTCCTACTGGTTGAACATGCCCTAAACACCTCCCTAGGGAGGCGTTCCGGTGGCATCCTGACCAGATGCCCGAACCACCTCATCTGGCTCCTCTCAATGTGGAGGAGCAGCGGGTTTAGTTTGAGCGCCCCCTGGATGGCAGAGCTTCTCACCCTATCTCTAAGGGAGAGCCCCGCCACCCGGCGGAGGAAACTCATTTCGGCCGCCTGTACCCGTGATCTTGTCCTTTCGGTCATAACCCAAAGCTCATGACCATAGGTGAGGATACCACCTCCTCTCTGAGCTGCCACCTTACCGTGGTGGAGGAGTTTGCATGTCCCAATGATCCTAGGAGCTATGTTGTCTGGGGGCTTTCATGCCCCCTGGTAGGGTCTCCCAAGACAAACAGGTCCTAGGTGAGGAATCAGACAAAGAGCAGCTCGAAGACTTCTATGGGAATGAAACAACAAGGATCCAGATTTCCCCCGCCCGGACGCGGGTCACCGGGGCCCCCCTCTGGAGCCAGGCCCGGAGTTGGGGCACGATGGCGAGCGCCTGGTGGCCGGGCCTGTCCCCATAGGGCCCGGCCGGGCACAGCCCGGAGAGGCAACGTGGGTCCCCCCTCCAATGGGCTCACCACTCATGGGAGGGGGCATAGAGGTCGGGTGCATTGTGAGCTGGGCGGAAGCCGAAGGCAGGGCACTTGGCGGTCCGATCCTCGGCTACATAAGCTAGCTCTTGGGACGTGGAACGTCACCTCGCTGGGGGGGAAGGAGCCTGAGCTTGTGCGCGAGGTAAAGAAGTTCCGGCTGGATATAGTCGGACTCACCTCGACACACAGCAAGGGCTCTGGAAACAGTTCTCTTGAGAGGGGCTGGACTCTCTTCCACACTGGCGTTGCACGCAGTGAGAGGCGACGAGCTGGGGTAGCAATTCTTGTTGACCCCCGGCTCAGAGCCTGCACGTTGGAGTTCAACCCAGTGGACGAGAGGGTAGCTTCCCTCCGCCTTCGGGTGGGGGGACGGGTCCTGACTGTCGTTTGTGCTTACGCACCAAACAGCAGTTCAGAGTACCCACCCTTTTTGGATACACTCGAGGGAGTACTGGAAAGTGCTCCCCCGGGTGATTCCCTTGTCCTACTGGGTGACTTCAACGCTCATGTTGGCAACGACAGTGAAACCTGGAGAGGTGTGATTGGGACAATGTGTACAATGAAAATGACATAGATGAAGTATATAGTAATATTTTTTACACCCATTCATGATGCTTTATGACAAACATTGTCCATGGAAACAACTTAGTAGGAAGCAGAAAAAGAACGATCAACCATATATGACAATGGGATTGAAAAAAAATATTGTAATAAAATATGGAACAATAATAACACAAATATCTACAGAGGCAGAAATAAAGTACACAAAGTATAATAATAAAACTAACTTAGCATACTACGAACATATAGAAAATAATATTACAGTCAGTTATCAGACAGAAAAACAACATGAGAGCAAAATGGGGCATCCTCAATAGCATTATTAAAAATGGTACCAAGAGGGAATACCCTCAATACCTCTCAGCGTAAAATGTAAACAATGACAATATGAAGGAAGTAGTTGGACGCTTCAATAACTACTTTGTAAATATTGGACCAAAACTGGAGGAAAGGATGCCAGACCCAGTGTCAGTTGAGGACTTCAATGATACCATAGATAGAAGTCACTACTCAATGTTACTCACAGACGTGACACAAGAAGAAATTGTTAAAATCGTGAATAAATGCAAATCCAACACCTCAATTGATTGTAATGGAATTGATATGGAAACAATAAAAAAATGTTCTTGAAGAGATTTCAGAACCATTAATGTCTGTCAGTAACCTATGATTTCAAACAGGTAAATGAAATGAAAATGGCAAAAGTTGTACAGACTCAAAAAGACTAAAGATAAACACCAGTTTACCAATTACAGACCTGTGTCTCTACTTTCACAATTTTCTGAAATTATTGACAAATAATTTCATAACAAATTGGACAATTCCAAAAACAAATATAGAACGCCCGCGGAAAACCAATACGGATACAGAGCAAACATTTCAACATTGATGGCGTTAATCGAAAAACCTGAAGAAATTACCGATGCAATAGATGGTAAACGGTAGGCAGCTGCAGTGTTTGTGAATTTAACTAAAGCATTTGAGACATTTGATACTTATTTTTTAATCAACAAACTCGAACGGTATGGCATCTGAGGGCTCGTCTTGAACTGGGTAAGAAGACATGAAGCAATATGTACTCCAGGGATTAGCAGCTGTCTGGGCAATGCAAAGTTGAGATGAACTCGTCAAGATTCACACTTTTAAGATACCCAAATATAGGCAAATGGATGTCAAACAGTGTATTCCTCGCAAGATGCACGTCATCTTTGACATCAATAACACAGGTCTGACATGAGCGATGTTTATTGACAATGCTAACAACACAGCTAACTGTCATAGCTACGACTGTCAAGTTTACCATGAATTGATTAACGTGGACCCAGACTTAAACAAGTTGAAAAACGTATTCGGGTGTTACCATTTAGTGGTTAATTATACGGAATATGTACTGTACTGTGCAATCTACTAAGACGAGTTTCAATCAATCAATCAATCAAACCACTTTTGACCGAACTTATGATTGTGGTTTCAGCACATGGAAGCCCAGTTCTAACTTTTATGAATTACCTAGGATGTGTGATGAAGTATTTCCATGTATGCCACAGCAATGACGGTTTGAGGATCCGTCGACTTTTTATTTCAAATGGGAACACGTCCTAGCGTTCCACACTGTGTCCCTTTTTCTTAACTTTGCCTGCATTTTGACCATGCCTATTGTCTCACATTTTGCTGGGAATGGACATACCTTCTGTGGACATGACTGGCACCAGGGTAAGAGAGGACCAGGAAGAAGGCTGCCTTTTTTGCTTCAGGAAAGATATCAACTTTTAAAATGCTTTATTGGCATTGTTCACACTGAAGGTTAATTACGATGTTTTTGCTCATATGTAACCTGTATCGGATATTTTTATGTCAATGCAAACAGTCCAATCAAATCAAGTGGAAATTGTATATACACTATATTGCCAAAAGTATGTGGCCACCTGCCTTTACTCACAAGTGCCATCCAATGGAATTGTCCAAAATGTTTTGGTATCCTGGAGTATTCAAAGTTCCTTTCACTGGAACTAAGTGGTCAAGCCCAACTCCTGAAAAACAACCCCACACCATAATTCCTCCTCCACCAAATTTCACACTCGGCACAATGCAATCCGAAATGTACCATTCCTGGCAACCTCCAAACCCAGACTTGTCCATCAGATTGCCAGATGGAAAAGCTTGATTCATCACTCCAGATGTAGTAAGTCTTAGTCTGCGCTGTGTAGTTTTTTAAAATAAAAGACACTTCACCATGCCGTCGTTTCATTATTTATTGGTAACCTTCCAACTCAAAAGTCCGAAGCAAGAGGAAATAAACAACCATTCATTCATATAAAAATAATAATAAATTAAATTACATTAAAAAAAACGTTTTATCAGAAAAAAAATTAATGCACAAATCCAAATACCTGTGTTGGAAACACAAAACACACACACACACAGGTCTCAGTTTTCTGGCTCCTGTGTGGTGTAAATACCATGCGTAACTGCGACCAAACAATTCACACAGTCGACGCTCTACTTCTTAATTAACAAAATTGTGCAGAAAAATAACTTAAAACAACACATCACTTGTACGCACAGCATTATTGCCCATCCATCCATCCATCTTCTTCCGCTTATCCGAGGTCGGGTCGCAGGGGCAGCAGCCTAAGCAGGGAAACCCAGACTTCCCTCTCCCCAGCCACTTCGTCCAGCTCTTCCTGTGGGACCCCGAGGCGTTCCCAGGCCAGCCGGGAGACATAGTCTTCCCAACGTGTCCTGGGTCCTCCCCATGGCCTCCTACCTGTCGGACGTGCCCTAAACACCTCCCAAGGGAGGCGTTCGGGTGGAATCCTGACCAGATGCCCGAACCACCTCATCTGGCTGCTCTCGATGTGGAGGAGCAGCGGCTTTACTTTGAGCTCCTCCCGGATGGCAGAGCTTCTCACCCTATCTCTAAGGGAGAGCCCCGCCACCCGGCGGAGGAAACTCATTTCGGCCGCTTGTACCCGTGATCTTGTCCTTTCGGTCATAACCCAAAGCTCATGACAATAGGTGAGGATGGGAACATAGATCGACCAGTAAATTGAGAGCTTTGCCTTCCGGCTCAGCTCCTTCTTCACCACAACGGATCGATACAGCGTCCGCATTACTGAAGACGCCGCACCGATCCGCCTGTCGATCTCACGATCCACTCTTCCCTCACTCGTGAACAAGACTCCGAGGTACTTGAACTCCTCCACTTGGGGCAAGATCTCCTCCCCAACCCGGAGATGGCACTCCACCCTTTTCCAGGCGAGAACCATGGACTCGGACTTGGAGGTGCTGATTCTCATCCCAGTCGCTTCACACTCGGCTGCGAACCGATCCAGTGAGAGCTGAAGATCCTGGCCAGATGAAGCCATCAGGACCACATCATCTGCAAATAGCAGAGACCTAATCCTGCAGCCACCAAACCTGATCCCCTCAACGCCTTGACTGCGCGTAGAATTCTGTCCATAAAAGTTATGAAGAGAATCGGTGACAAAGGGCAGCCTTGGCGTAGTCCAACCCTCACTGGAAACGTGTCCGACTTACTACCGGCAATGCGGACCAAGCTCTGGCACTGATCATACAGGGAGCGGACTGCCACAATCAGACAGTCCGATACCCCATACTCTCTGAGCACTCCCCATAGGACTTCCCGAGGGACACGGTCGAATGCCTTCTCCAAGTCCACAAAACACATGTAGACTGGTTGGGCAAACTCCCATGCACCCTCAAGGACCCTGCCGAGAGTATAGAGCTGGTCCACAGTTCCACGACCAGGACGAAAACCACACTGTTCCTCCTGAATCCGAGGTTCGACTATCCGGCGTAGCCTCCTCTCCAGTACACCTGAATAGACCTTACCGGGAAGGCTGAGGAGTGTGATCCCACGATAGTTAGAACACACCCTCCGGTTCCCCTTCTTAAAGAACGGGAACCGGAGCATTATTGTGTTAACTTTTAAAGTATTTAGGAACGTTTAAGAAGAATATTTACAACAGAAGATGAAGAAACACGGAGCAGTGAATAACTATTACCTTCCAACTCAAAAGTCCGAAGCAAGAGGAAGTAAACAATTGAAAAAACAGCGAAGACACTTCCCGCACCGGACATACGGTTCTTCAAAAATAAAAGCGATACTTCAAAATAAAAATAAAACACCCTGTCTAGTTCATAATATAGCGCAACAACATCACACTATTACACAGAGAAGGTGTCTCCACTGCTCTAGAGTCCAATGGCGACATGCTTTACACCACTGCATCCGACGCTTTGCATTGGACTTGGTTATGTATGGTTTAGATGCAGCTGCTCGGCCATGGAAACTCATTCCATGAAGCTCTCTGCGTACTGTACGTGGGCTAATTGGAAGGTCACATGAAGTTTGGAGCTCTGTAGCAACTGACTGTGCAGAAAGTCTTTGCACAATCCGCTGACTCCTCTCTGTCAGTTTACATGCCCTACCACTTGGTGGCTGACTTGCTGTTCCCAAACTCTTCACTTTTCTTATAATAAAGTTGACTATATATATATATATATATATATATATATATATATATATATACATATATATATATATATATATATATATATATATATATATATATATACTATTTACAGCTCGAATTCACCGAGTCAAGTATTTCACATATATATATATATATATATATATATATATATATACATATATATGAAATACTTGACTCGGTGAATTCGAGCTGTAAATATACTCCTCCCCTCTTAACCACGTCCCCAACCACGCCACAACATTAGGTACGCCTGCAGACTGCAGGTGTATCTAATTCACAACTCCTCCAACACGAACATTATTGTTTTTGCACTTTTTGGCTTCTTATTAAATAACTTTTGTAACATATTTGTATGGGCTTTCCTCTTTGTGATGTTAAGTTCCTGTTATGCGCTGTCATACAGTATATGCCTTGAGCTCTTATTTTGAAGGCGCTAAGAGCGGAATTTTGACACGTTGGAGTGGAGCGGAAGTTTTTGAAAGAAGGTAAATAAAGTGGTCCTCATGTAAACTGGAGCCTCAGTGTTTGTTATTTTGTAGTTTCATACAGTATAGGCGACATTTATAAACCCTCAGTTACACTTTTTTAAATAGATTCAATCTTGCACGTGGAACGTTTAAGTGAGGGCTTTAGTTGCGGCACATGGACTTAATTTCTAAGTAAAGGTAAGACCATGATAACCTTTTTTTTTAATTAAATGTGCTTTTTAGTGTGCTACAGTTTGTATGTGTAAAGTTAAAGTTAAGTTAACGTACCAAAGATTGTCACACACACACTAGGTGTAATGAAATTTGTCCTCTGCATTCGACCCATCCCCTTGATCACCCCCTGAGAGGTGAGGGGAGCAGTGGGCAGCAGCGGCGCCACGCCCGGGAATCATTTTTGGTGATTTAACCCCCAATTCCAAGCCTTGAGTGCCAAGCAGGGAAGAATGCTGGTATGAGCTTTTAAACATAACCCGTTAACTGCTGCCAATCAAATGGTGAATAAGATACTCTTTAGGGTTCATATGTTTGTAAATCTGACTGTGATGAAGTCAGTGCCTCACCAGCCATCAACCTTACCGCACGTCACTGACGACTACATAAAAAGACATCCTACCATGCAGTGTGAACTTTTCCCCTTGTGGTCTGCATTGCATGTAATGGCGGTGCTTTTGGTCCAAATTGTGCATGAATTTAGCTTTATATATCATCTTCAAGACCCTTTTTTACTGTCTCTTGGAAGAAGAAAAAAGAACAAATTTATGGCCTGTCTTATTTACATGCAAATGACTTCCTCCACACCTCGCCTACTCCAGCTGGCTGCGACTACAAGTCCGTCGCCGTCAGTCATGTTGTATTTTAAACAGTATGCTTCCATAACGACAAAGATAAGGTAGAACTATATGCTACTTTTTATTACAAATGGGAACAGCAGAGGGTTTTAGCATCCAACCATATACGTATTAGACAGAGTCTGTCTCGTCTCCAGGTTGGGTGAATGCAATGCCTGCCTCCCTACTTCAAATGACTATAAATTAATTATATTTATGTATATATATATATATATATATGTATTTCTCAATTGGCTCAAAGTGTTTTCCATTGGGAAACCCATACATTCAAGATGGTGGTGGTAAGCTACATACTGTATCTACAAGGATGGCCGCTGAGTCACCTCATCCCAATTCTGTATAAAAAGTGGGCAAATTGATACAAATAGACAGTGACAATGCCATGTAGTGTGGGATCAGGTCTATACCACAGTGCCATCCATCCATGCATCTTCATTCGCTTATCCGAGATCGGGTCGCGGGGGAAGGAGCCTAAGCAGGGAAGCCCAGACTTCCCTCTCCCCAGCTACTTCGTCAAACTCCCGAGTCGTTCCCAGGCCAGCCGGGAGACATAGTCTTCCCAACGTGTCCTGGGTCTTCCCCGTGGCCTCCTACCGATCGGACGTGCCCTAAACACCTCCCCAGGGAGGCGTTCGGGTGGCATCCTGACCAGATGCCCGAACCACCTCATCTGGCTCCTCTCGATGTGGAGGAGCAACGGCTTTACTTTGAGCTTCCCCCGGATGACAGAGCTTCTCACCCTATCTCTAAGGGAGAGCCCCGCCACCCGGCGGAGGAAACTCATTTCAGCCGCTTGTACCCGTGATCTTGTCCTTTCGGTCAAAACCCAAAGCTCATGACCATAGGTGAGGATGGGAACGTAGATCGACCGGTAAATTGAGAGCTTTGCCTTCCGGTTCAGCTCCTTCTTCACCACAACGGATCGATACAGTGTCCGCATTACCGAAAACGCTGCACCGATCCGCCTGTCGATCTCATGATCCACTCTTCCCTCACTTGTGAACAAGACTCCTCCACTTGGGCCAGGGTCTGCTCCCCAACCCGGAGATGGCACTCCACCCTTTTAAGGGCGAGAACCATGGACTCGGACTTGGAGGTGCTGATTCTCAACCCAGTCGCTTCACACTCGGCTGTGAACCGATCCAGTGAGAGCTGAAGATCCTTGTCAGATGAAGCCATCAGGACCACATCATCTGCAAAAAGCAGAGACCTAATCCTGCTGCCACCAAACCGGATCCCCTTAACGCCCTGACTGCACCTAGAAATTATGTCCATAAAAGTTATGAACAGAATCGGTGACAAAGGCCTTGGTGGAGTCCAACCCTCACTGGAAACGGGTCCGACTTACTGCCGGCAATGCGGACCAAGCTCTGACACTGATCATACAGGGAGCGGACTACCACAATCAGACAGCCCGATACCCCATACTCTCTGAGCACTCTCCACAGTGGTTTGGTTGATATTGTTTACTATCGAAATATCTGCTGTTGTCTTTGTTATTGTTAACAAACTCAGGAATTATGTCTCTGTATACAGGAGGGCTTTAAGGGCAAAAACCAAAGGTCTGAACAAATTTGCCCCTGTAACTACTTGGTATTGGCCGTATACCCAAATGTGTACTATCGCCCAAAACAAATGTAAACCATCCAAACAACAGTAGAATAAGTGTTTAGAACATTTAATTGAATATGGGTTGAAAAGGATTTGCAAATCATTGTTTATATTTACATCTAACACAATTTCCCGGGGTTTGTAAGTACGTTTATTTGAAAACTTTTCTAAACAACATGGAAGTATACCGTAGAGTACAAAGTTTAATTTATGGCTGAGCTGTGGCAAGCCGAGCACCATCAAATGCATTTCTTGATATAGGCTGCGTATGTTATCAAGCACATCAACTTATTCTACTGGGAGACATTGACGACTCCAGCATGTGCGTTAAGTCTGAATGGAGCGATCGTGGATCATATCCTCAGCTGTTACTCTAAAGCACAAGCTGGCACTAAATTCCTGAAGGCCATCAGCGACTCTATGCACCTTCACCCAGTAAATTAGACAATCGCTATTGTCAGGGCGGGGGGAAACAAACTTCTGAGAGCACCACCTCTTCTGGCCTTTGAGGAACAGCACAAAACTGGGAGTTAAGACTTCTAGACCTGGGGCAACAGATCAGATTCCCAGAAACCACTGTCATAACAACACTACGCCAGATTTGGTGCTCATTCCAGAAGCCTCCAAGAAGCCTTTTCACTTGGAACCAACCATTCAGTAGAGCTGGTTGTAGCAATATCGGAACAATGGGTGCTGGGAAATTTGCGAGACTTTTGAGATCGAATGCAGGTTTGCAGGTTAATCCCTCTGCATGGCCTTAAACTTTAAAAAAATAAAACAGGGCCTGAACAAAAAACTATATTCAATATAGAATATTAGGTGATGAAAACATTTACTTATAGGGACGTATCAGGATTTTTTTAAACTCTTCATTGTGGTCTACATAACAAAGTTCAGTAACACTTTAGTATGGGGAACATATTCTAAGTAACAAAGACTTTAATTTATAGTTATTTGGACACTAGGGGACATATAAGGGTTAGGGTTAGGGTTACTAAAAAGCAATAATTCTGAGGTTATTGAGGTAAGACTCTTAGTTAATGGCTTACTGGTTGTATAATAAGGCCATGCAGAATAAGGCATTAATAAGTACTTAATAACGACTAATTAAGAGCCAATAATTTACTAATGTGCATGTTAATAAGCAACTAATTAATGGTGAATATGTTCCCCTTACTAAAGTGTTAACCAAAGTTTTAATCTGAAAAGCCATGAAGCAAGGAAGGTTTTAACTTGTTCACAGGTAAAGATACCAAATACTGCACTCCAAAGGACCACTGTCATTGGTTGTGTTAGGAAAACTACTTTAAAACAGTAATTACAGTAACTTTCTCCAAAACTTAACGGAACTACTAATGGAATTACTCTTTAATAGTGAGGTGAAGTGAATTATAAAGATATAGCGCTTTTCTCTAGAGACTCAAACCACTATACATAGTGAAACCTATTATCTACATCTTTAAGGTACATACAACAGCAGCGACTAGGATGGCGGAAGCAGGGATCGAACCTGGAACCCTCAAGTTGCTGGCACAGCACCGAGCCACGGCGCTCCACATAGATGCAATTATTATTATCATTTTTTTTATTTATCTTTCTTTTCTGTTATTATTATTACTATAGTTACTAGGAAAAGTAATGTTACTTTAAAAAAACAAACTTCCGTATACATGGTGTATGCAGTTGAGAGATGTTTCATGAGAGAAGAGCGCTTGAATGTGTGCCTTTAAAAAGGCGGTGCTTGTCAAGTGAAGTGTGACATCAGGGATTCGATGTTCAAGCTCAGCATTGGTCGTATGCGGACTCGAAGGAGATTGTTGATGGCAGCACCTGTGGAGCGTTTTCTCTCATAGGTATTAAATCATTTAAATGTGCCTCATTGGCTGTGTCCACTGAAGAGGTATTGTAGGATTATTATTGTTGATGATTGTCACTTTATTGGATGTTCATTATTACCCCGTAGTAGTGTGTGTGTGTGTGTGTGTGCTATATGAATAGAATAGAATAGAAAGTACTTTATTGATCCCTGGGGGAAATTCAGCACCAAAGTTCGCTCACAATAAACAATAAACACTTAGGTATTTTTTACATGTGAATAATATAAATACAGTCTACTATACATCATTATTCACATGTGAATAATATAAATACAGTTTATTATACAGCATTATTCACATGTGAATAATATAAATACAGTCCAGTATACAGCATTATTCACATGTGAATAATATAAATACAGTTTATTATACAGCATCATTCACATGTGAATAATATAAATACAGTCTATTATACAGCATTATTCACATGTGAATAATATAAATACGGTCTATTATACAGCATTATTCACATGTGAATAATATAAATACGGTCTATTATACAGCAATATTCACATGTGAATAATATAAATACAGTTTATTATACAGCATTATTCACACGTGAATAATGTAAATACAGTCTATTATACAGCATTATTCACATGTGAATAATATAAATACAGTCTCTTATACAGCATTATTCACATGGGAATAATATCAATATGGTCTATTATACAGCATTATTCACATGTGAATAATATAAATACGGTCTATTATACAGCATTATTCACATGTAACTAACATAAATACAGTATATTATACAGCATTATTCACATGTGAATAATATAAATACAGTCTCTTATACAGCATTATTCACATGGGAATAATATAAATACGGTCTATTATGCAGCATTATCACATGTGAATAATATAAATACAGTCTATTATACAGCATTATTCACATGTGAATAATATAAATACAGTCTATTATACAGCATTATTCACATGTGAATAATATAAATACAGTATATTATACAGCATTATTCACATGTGAATAATATACATACAGTCTATTATACATCATTATTCACATGTGAATAATATACATACAGTCTATTATACAGCATTATTCACATGTGAATAATATACATACAGTCTATTATACATCATTATTCACATGTGAATAATATACATACAGTCTATTATACAGCATTATTCACATGTGAATAATATACATACAGTCTATTATACAGCATTATTCACATGTGAATAATATAAATACGGTCTATTATACAGCATTATTCACATGTGAAATATATAAATACTGTCTATTATACAGCATTATTCACATGTGAATAATATAAATACGGTCTATTATACAGCATTATTCACATGTGAATAATATAAATACATTTTATTATACAGCATTATTCACATGTGAATAATATAAATACATTTTATTATACAGCATTATTCACATGTGCATAATATTAATGCAGTATATTATACAGCATTATTCACATGTGAATAATATAAATACAGTCTATTATACAGCATTATTCACATGTGAATAATACAAATACAGTCTATTATACAGCATTATTCACATGTGAATAATATAAATACGGTCTATTATACAGCATCATTCACATGTGAATAATATAAATACAATATATTATACAGCATTATTCACATGTGAATAATGTAAATACAGTATATTATACAGCATTATTCACATGTGAATAATATAAATACAGTTTATTATACAGCATTATTTACATGTGAATAATATAAATACAGTATATTATACAGCATTATTCACATGTGAATAATATAAATACAGGAACCTATGCATTATACAGTCTGATGACTGTCGGTATGAAGGACTTCCTGTGTCGTTACGTGTTGCATTTTGGGAGTCTGATTACGTCAAACATAATTAAGTAGATTACTAATCTAATGCATTTTTTCCGCACACTGGTCAGTACAGTAACATGCTCAGTCATGGTGCAATTAAAACAACAACATACTCGCTGAGTTGCCTGGCTGAACGTGTGTGTTTTGACCCCAGATTACAATGTTTCAAGGTTGTGTCATAAGATATAGAGTATGTTACAAGTTGGTGAGCAGGTTGTTTTCTTTGTGCAGGATTTTAGTGGTTTGAAAGTGTGCCAGCTTGATAAATTTCAATATTTATTTATTTTTGGCAGTATTGTTATTTATTATCCCACATGCTCTTTTAAGTGTAGCTGGTAAATATAGTGTGCTTATTTCCCCATGCCTTCCCATAATAATAAGATTATTGTAACGCCAACAAACAGTTAAGAATGTGGGTTGATTTTTGCACCAGAATGTGTTTTGCTTTACTTCGTATTGAAGTGGTTCTTGCCACTTTATGTTGTATATTTGAGAGTTCTAGCCAAACTTATCATCTACAGCATAGGTGTGCAACTCCCGGCCATTTGAAAACCAAGGTGCAACCAGCCGCCATGGCAAGATTTTGCAAATGAGGAGGCCAAAATACCATCTTCATCACTCATGCATTTCTCAGACATGAACACTTTTCAGTTACAATTTATACAAAAGGCTGCAGTGGTATTAATAGGATGCGTTGCACTAACCAATTTTCCTTAAGTTTACCAAATTACCGCCAAACATAGCAATATTAGATGTTTTATTGTTTATTATTTTTTTACTGTTTTGCCATTTACACTTATGCACTGTATAAACAAAGACCATACTGTTAGTTTTAAGTTTTAATTAAAGTTAAAGTACCAATGATAGTCACACACACACTAAGTGTGGTGAAATCTGTCCTCCGCATTTGACCCATCACCCTTGTTCACCCCCTGGGAGGTGAGGGGAGCAGTGAGCAGCAGCGGTGGCTGCGTTCCGGGAATCATTTTAGTGATTTAACCCCCAATTCCAACCATTGATGCTGAGTGCAAAGCAAGGATGTAATGGGTCCCATTTTTCTATAGTCTTTGGTATGACTCGGCTGGGGTTTGAACGACCTACCGATCTCAGGGCGGACACTCTAACCACAAGGCCTTGTGATTTTACGGTAATCTCGGTCGCCAGAATATTTTGGTTAAAATAACAGAGGTATCGTTTTTTTATTTACAGTACACACAGCAAAAACAACACCCGTAGGTTTTACGGTAAAAAAAAAAAAAATAGCACCTCAGATGACAAAATGTTAACATTAAAAAAGCATAGCTACCGTTTTTGAATTTACGGTAATTTTGTATTAAAAAACACAGTAAATTTTTCAGGGCATTCAATAGATCAGATCTGGATCTGACCAATCTAAGCCTACGAACATGAACTGATGAAGCCTACTCAATGAGAGGCTAAATGTCTTTAAAGACGAACCAAACAGTCCAGTTGCGATCAATTAAATGCCCTGGGATGACAATGACATGGATAAAAATAGCATTCTCGATTGTCATAATGGTAACATCGGGGCTGCGGCTAATGTAACTTACGTCACTTGAACAAACTTCGGAAGGCGGGATGTCAACAAAGCTGCTACTAGCTGAGACGGAAAGCACAATGGAAGCTAAACCAACAAAACCCAAAGAGGAATTGGTGCCTAAATGTGGGAAGATGATTAAAAAAAAAAAAAAAAATCAAACATCGACCGGAAAACGGTCTGAAAAACATGATGCCAATGAGTATTGAGCATGTCTAATCTTTGCTGTTACTTAAAGACACGGAATAAAGAACACTACAGAGTAGGGCTGTACAGTATACCGGTACTAGTATATTACCGTGATACTAATGAGTCATATTCGGTAATATAACGCCTCTAAAAAGTACCGGTCCCCCACCCCCCGGGGATCTACACCTAATATTCACTGTAATGATACCAAGTA
The DNA here is from genome assembly GCF_033978685.3 of Nerophis lumbriciformis. Taxonomy (NCBI): domain Eukaryota; kingdom Metazoa; phylum Chordata; class Actinopteri; order Syngnathiformes; family Syngnathidae; genus Nerophis; species Nerophis lumbriciformis. Next base: position 37,051,078 of record NC_084550.2, on the reverse strand, counting down.
CAGGAGTGTATCTAGTCGATACTACAATGATTACCGTATTTTTTGGAGTATAAGTCGCACCGGAGTATAAGTTGCACCTGCCGAAAATGCATAATAAAGAAGGAAAAAAAAACGTATGTAATTCGCACTGGAGCCCGGCCAAACTATGAAAAAAACTGCAACTTCTAGTCCGAAAAATACAGTACATCAATTTTTTTAGCATTAGTTTTTAAACATTTTTTTAATTATGTTTATAAACTCAGGAAATATGTCCCTGGATACATGAGGACTTTGAATATGACCAATATATGATCCTGTAACAACTTGGTATCGGATTGATGTGTGGTATCATCCAAAACTAATGTAAAGTATCACACGACAGAAGAATAAGTGATTATTACATTTGAACAGAAGTGTAGATAGAACACGTTGAAACAGAAAGTAAGCAGATATTAACAGTAAATGAACAAGTAGATTAATTAATAATCAATTTTTACAGCTTGTCCTTAATAATGTTGACAAAATAATAGAATGATAAATGACACAATATGTTACTGAATACGTCAGCAGACTAATTAAGAGCCTTTGTTTGTTTACTTACTACTAAAAGACAAGTTGTCTAGTAGGTTCACTATTTTATTTAAGGACTAAATTGCAATAATAAACATATGTTTAATGTACCCTAAGATTTTTGTTAAAGTAAAGCCAATAATGCCATTTTTTGTGGTATCCTTTATTTAGAAAAGTATCAAAATACATTTTGGTACCGCTGACGGTACCAAAATATTGGTATCAGGACAACACTAATACGGAAACAGTTTTAAAATGCAACAGAATAATAGAGTTACCGCAAAACTACAACGTTATGAAAATAAAAATACATTAAACGAGCTTAACAGAGTCATTGTCCAAAGGTATGCTATGACAAGCAATTGAAGATTCATTTCAAAATTACCAAGGACAGCTCCCAACCTGGCTTTGATCTGTTTGACCTGCTGCCCTCAGGAAGGCGCTACAGGGTCATCAGGTCTAAGACAAACAGACTCAAGAACAGTTTTTTTCCCCCTAAAGCCATAACTACGGTGAAATCTCATAGGCACTGATTTTATAGTTTAGCACCTCTCTGTGTGCAATTTTTACTTTCCACCCACAGTCTGAATGCTTCTGTAAATATGTATCAGTGACGTGCAGTCACTAGAGGCAGGTGAGGCGGGGCCTCACCTGCCATCATGGAAAGAAAAAAAATATAAAAAGAATACAAATTTAATTGTTATATGTATCCAGTGATTATACTATAAAGTTATTTTCCATTTAACTTCACCAGTTTTAGATTATTTGTATTGAAAATCGCTGAATTTTCACATTTGCTGTTCAAATACTGAGAAGAGACGGTGCCGTGAACAGCAGCCAGTTGAGGCACGTCACTCAGTTGTGCCTCAACATGGATTGCGCAATGACTCGGCTAACTGCTAGCCTGCTGTGCAGTGAGACCGTATTGCTATATGAACTATATTATACATTTCCATAGTTTAGTTAGCTGAGGTATATAATGTACAGTGTATTTTGTCAACAACTCTATGTGTGTAACGTATTTCTTGTGCTGACCCACTGGCTGATGCTCGCAGTAATCCCGCCTCCTGCACCCCCGCCGTAGAATTGTTATATCAACTAAAGCCCACACTTAAACTTTCCACGTGCGATATTGAATCTATTTAAAAAAGTTATTTCATAAGAAGCCAAAAAGTGCAAAAACAATAATGTTCGTGTTGGAGGAGTTGTGAATGACTGCAGGGACACAACATTAGGTACACCTGCAGACTGCAGGTGTACCTAATTCACAACTCCTCCAACACGAACATTATTGTTTTTGCACTTTTTGGCTTCTTATTAAATAACTTCTGTAACCTATTTTCATGGGCTTTCCTCTTTGTGATGTTAAGTTCCTGTTATGCGCTGTTATACAGTATATGCCTTGAGCTCTTATTTTGAAGGCGCTAAGAGCGGAAGAGATGACACGTTGCTGAGGTTTTTGAAAGAAGGTAAATAAAGTGGTCCTCGTGTAAACTGGAGCCTCCGTGTTTGTTATTTTGTAGTTTCATACAGTATAGGCGACATTTATAAACCCTCGGTTACACTTTTTTAAATAGATTCAATCTTGCACGTGGAAAGTTGAAGTGAGGGCTTTAGTTGATATAACACTCCCGTCAGGAGGTTCATTAATCCAGCACAACAGCGGTGCATTGACTTCATTTATAAGTAAAGGTAAGACCATAATAACGTTTTTTTATTAAATGTGCTTTTTTGTGTGCTACAGTTTGTATGTGTAAAGTCAAAGTTAAGTTAAAGTGCCAATGATTGTCACACACACACTAGGTGTGGTGAAATGTGTCCTCTGCATTTGACCCATCCCCTTGTTCACCCCCTGGGAGGTGAGGGGAGCAGCGGGCAGCAGCGGCGCCGCGCCCGGGAATATTTTTTGGTGATTTAACCCCCAATTCCAAGCCTTGATGCTGAGTGCCAAGCAGGGAAGAATGCTGGTATGAGCTTTTAAACATAACCTGTTAACTGCTGCCAATCAAATGGTGAATAAGATACTCTTTAGGGTTCATATGTTTGTAAATCTGACTGTGATGAACCTTTTTCTTTCCTTCCTATATTTTGCATATTTGTAGACTGTCGCACTGGTACTGGAGTTACTTTTAATCTCATTGTACCTGCATATTGTGACAATAAAATGCATTATATTCTATTCTAAAATGCATATTAGTAGACATGATCTAGTATACACTGTCGAAACCAAAAACACTTTGAGTTTTGTCCTTTTTGTAAATACAAAACTAAAAAATACATGTTATTGTTTTGGAATGGTCTTGCCCTTGAAAAACACCAGAGAGCCAAATAACTGCTTTCGTTTGTATGGCTAGACAAAAAACTAAACAGTTGGTGGACAAAAAACCATGCAGGAGAAGTTCAGAAAAAAAAATATATATATTTGAAAGTCTTTAACTTTTCCCCACCTACAAAGACATCTATTGTGTGCTCACACTGCAACAAAGACGTGTTTTCAGCCAAGAAGGCGGGCGTTTGTAAGGAAATAAATAATATGACAAGAAATAAAGTCAGTCTGGTGCAAACAGAGAAAATTACAGAGTTTGAGAAAGTGAGGAGGAAAAAGAAAGGAGGACAGTGGGAATTAGTGTTTCATTATTAATGTTTATCTCTGAAAACCCAAAGGCTCGTCCCCTGAGATCCTCAGCTGTGGGGCCTCACATCACAAATCCTCTCTCGCTCTCAATTCGTCCCAACAGCTCAATTTCCCTCTCTCTAAAGCGACTAGTTTATAAAAAAATAAAGTCCATTGTGGTGACTATGTCTAACATCCTCATATTTCTGTCCTTCCACCACTTTTATACAATCTTTTTGTTATCAACCCATTTTTTCCTTCTGACATATCATCCATTCAAGACTTTTCTTCCCTATTCAACCAAAACCTTAGTACCCAGTTTAAAAAAAAGTTATTGGTGATCTGTTATGGGTACTTATTTATTTAAAGTTAAAGGGGAACATTATCACAATTTCAGAAGGGTTAAAACCATTAAAAATCAGTTCCCAGTGGCTTTTATTTTTCAAAGTTTTTTTCAAAATTTTCCCCATCACGCAATATCCCTAAAAAAAGCTTCAAAGTGCCTGATTTTAACCATCGTTATATACACCCGTCCATTTCCCTGTGACGTCACATAGTGATGCCAACACAAACATGGCGGATAGAACAGCAAGGAATAGCGACATTAGCTCGGATTCAGACTCGGATTTCAGCGGCTTAAGCGATTCAACAGATTATGCATGTATTGAAACGGATGGTTGTAGTGTGGAGGCAGGTAGCGAAAACAAAATTGAAGAAGAAACTGAAGCTATTGAGCCATATCGGTTTGAACCGCATGCAAGCGAAACCGACGAAAACGACACGACAGCCAGCGACACGGGAGAAAGCGAGGACGAATTCGGCGATCGCCTTCTAACCAACGATTGGTATGTGTTTGTTTGGCATTAAAGGAAACTAACAACTATGAACTAGGTTTACAGCATATGAAATACATTTGGCAACAACATGCACTGTGAGAGTGCAGACAGCTCAATTTTCATCAATTAATATATTCTGTAGACATACCCTCATGGAGTTGATATCAGCAGGCCAGGGAGGCTAGGGTCGATATTCTTCTCTTGATCATCTTCGGTGGCATAAGGGACGATGTGAGCCAAGACATCCAGGGGGTTTAGCTCGCTCGTCTGCGGGAACAAACTGCTTGCCGTGCTACCGAGGTTCTTTGTCCCTGAATTGCTCACACACTCCGGCAGATTCAATGGGGGTCTGGCGGCAGATTTCTTTGACTTTATCGTTGGAAATGCATCTGCTTTGAGTGTCGCAGGATATCCACACATTCTTGCCATCTCTGTCGTAGCATAGCTTTCGTCGGTAACGTGTGCGGAACAAACGTCCAATTTCTTGCCACTTTCACATCTTTGGGCCACTGGTGCAACTTGAATCCGTCCCTGTTCGTGTTGTTACTATGGCATCACATTAGTGCCAAAAATCCGAGCGCAAAAAAACTGTTATCGCGCGCTGATTCTCCACGCGCGCGCGACACCCTTTTGCGCGCGCGTGGTGCCTTTTTGCGCGTGCGCGCGGTGCCTTTCTGTGAGCGCGCTACGCCTTTCTGCGCGCTCTCTGTGTACTCCTGGCATCTCTCCTCGCGCTATCATGTTTCTTTTTGGCACTTTGGGGGCGGGTATGCTTAGACAGCCCCTTCTTTCTGATAATCAGAAGTATAGCAGGGCGGGTCATCGTCAATATGTATCAAGATTTACGGAGGTAGAAGTGGATAAAAAAAATGTCGCGCGCTGATGAAGGTTATTTCATACCACATAAACACAATACAGGGTAATACAAAATGTGACCCAAATAAATAATAAGACAACAAACACCATAATCACATCTTTCAGCCAGAACTGGTCCACCAGCAATAACATCCAACCATAACATTATTTTATATTTTCACTTCTTCTTGAACATTTGTTTTCTAATTTATGGAATTTCTTTTGATTCAGCCATAAAATTAATAAAATAATCTTTGAATTTTGTTTTTAAAATGTTAAAAATAGCTTTTAATAATGTATTCTGAAACAGTTTAAAATAATCAGAGAACTGACTAACACTGACCCTACACAACTATGTTGCACAATTAAGTCTTTTTTTTTTTTAAAGCGAAAGAGGTAATTTCAACAGGTACAGCATCCTATGTCATATCTACATGTAATAAGATTTGTAACAAGGCAAACCGTTTGTAAATTGGTCGAAAATCGAGCAAGTTATGGTAATTTAAATAGTACATGTACCATTGACATCAATGTAATGATTGAGGCTAGGTGTCCGAGGTAAGATGGCTACCAATGATTCTCCAGTGTAGCAACGTTGTATGCAGCTGAGATGGGCTCCAGCGACCCCCTGCGACCCCAAAAGGGACAAGCGGTATAAAATGGATGGATATATATATATATATATATATATATATATATATATATATATATATATTATACCGTATACAATTTTCTTTTATGATTGTGAAGTCGCATGTATTTGTATTTGGTCACAGAATACCTAAGAGGATTATTTTACTAAGGTCAAAAGTGCACATGTCCATCACAACTTGCCCCCAGGACATTTAGGAACTTAAGGGATAGCAGAAGTTGGATGTTAAGAAGAAGTGTAAACACAATAACGACATCTGGTAGGAAGCGCCCACTGGTCGGAGTAGAGATCAGGGGTTGGAGGTCAACCGACTCAAACCGATCACAGGAAAATAGGTTGACTGGCCAAACAACAAACTGGGCTTTTGTCCAGACTGACCGGCTCCAAGGCTTGAGTTACGAAGATAGAGGAATGAGGCCCACACGCTTTCTCCTGGAGCTGCAGTTCCAGTCTGAGGCTCGCTGAAACAAATAAAGCTTTTTGTTCGACGATTCCTCGTTGGCGTCTTCTTGGCTCATCACCCATCCCACGGCCAACAAATAGACAACACTAGATAACGTGGCGAAGCAGTTGGAGAGTATCCCTGGTAGTCTGCACCATACTGAAGCACAATGGGTCGATTAATGCCAGCCAAGGATGTTGAAATATTATCAAAACAGCGGACATTCATCCATGAAAACATGGAGAAGCTGCTGAAGGTGGGTTTGACGAAGAAGCAATTTTAAGGAGATACCATAGAGGTCCACTCTCCAAGGTAAATGCTGTATCCAGTACTTTTACTACATTACTTCCTGAACTACTGTACTTGCTTGCACTGCATTTTATTGCATTGTTTTTATAAAATATTATCTAAAAGTTAGTTTTTTATTTTAAAAAGAAAACAACAAAAGGCATGTTGCATGCTGACATAATATGCATTTCAGCTACGTGTTTAAACCTAAATGTGGATTTTTTTTTTTACTTGGTGTCATTTTCTAAGTATGCAAACGTGTTATTTGTTAACATGCTAATGTTTTTATGCTCGAATTTCAACACATTTTGTATGTTTAAACCTAAAAATCATGAAAGACCTTACTTGGCGCCATCTGCTATGCTAACTGTATAAGCAGGCTAATGTATTATGCTAGCAATTAAGCAAATTTTACACATGTAAACCTAAAAATCCTGCATTTCTTTACTTGTTGCAAACTTGTAAAGATACTAATGTGTAGTACTAGCATTTTAGCAAATTTTGTTTGCATCAAGAATGGATTTTGTTACTAATTGACGCCATCTTGTAAGTATGATAACATTTTTACCCTGATAGCATGCTAATATTTAACGCAATCATTTTAGCTAATTGTGTACGTTTAGATTCCAAAAATATGGATGTTTTTATTTGGTGCCAGTTTTGACAATGCTAATTGTTTCTTTTCTAGCAAACTTACATTAGCATGCTAATTTATTTTTCAATTTTTGCTGGTAAACACCTAAGAGTCATTTATTGTGTTATTTAATGCTATATTGCTAGCATTTTATAAGTTTTACTGATATCTTAACGGAAATACAGTAGAAGCATAGTATGATGTACTAGGGACACTATAGAACTGCTTTGGCATTTAGTTTGTTACCATTGGTTAATATGCTAGCTTTTTTTTTATTTATTAGCTATTCGCATAATTAGCATTTGCCTTTAAAAACAGGGTTAAGGTTATGGGTTAGCATAAAAGGCTTCGTCTTCTCAGCTTCTCGTCCTTCACACTTGCTTTCTTTGTTCCCATGGTTTGAAACAGAACGTTATGTATTGCTTGTGAAGTGAATTAATTATTATACATATTATGTTCAACATATGGTGAATGCTTATATTCAACTTGGAGAAAGCAAACCACCAGGTTTGAGTAAATAATGGTTGAGTCCATAATAAATTAAGGCGCCTGAGTTGGACATTCGCATGTGGACTGGGTTAATACTCTCACGACATGAGGCAATAAATTCAGACTTCGGAACGCACAAGTGATAGCTCTATCCTGGAGGAAAGACTCCTTGACTATCCTCACGTCAACTTCTAAGTTACAACTAGAGATGTCCGATAATGGCTTTTTTGCCGATATCCGATATTCCGATATTGTCCAACTCTTAATTACCGATTCCAATATCAACCGATATCGATATATACAGTCGTGGAATTAACACATTATTATGCCTAATTTTGTTGGATGCATTAAACAATGTTTTCCAAAATAAATCAACTCAAGTTATGGAAAAAAATGCCAACATGGCACTGCCATATTTATTATTGAATAGTTGATTGGCAACACTAAATTGGCCCTAGTGTGTGAATGTGAGTGTGAATGTTGTCTGTCTATCTGTGTTGGCCCTGCGATGAGGTGGCGACTTGTCCAGGGTGTACCCCGCCTTCCGCCTGATTGTAGCTGAGATAGGCTCCAGAGCCCCCCGCGACCCCGAAGGGAATAAGCGGTAGAAAATGGATGGATGGATGGACCTTCTACCGCTCGTCCATCGAGAGCCTGCTGACCTACTGTATTACAGTATGGTACGGCAGCTGCACTGCAGCAGACAGGGAGAGGCTGCAAAGAGTGGTCAAGACGGCTCAGAAGATCATCGGCCGCCCTCTCCCCTCTCTGACGGACATCTACATCTCCCGCTGCCTCAACAGAGCCAGTGCCATCATCAAGGACAGCACCCACCCTGGCTCTGACCTGTTCCACCTGCTGCCCTCTGGGAAGCGCTACAGATGCATTAAAACCAAAACAAACAGGCTAAAGAACAGCTTCTTCCCCAGGGCCATAACCATCCTGAACGGACTGCCCCATTGTCCCTCATAACTGCCTTCTCTTCGGTGCAATAACCCATTCCACCAACCACCCTGTTTTTGTTTTGTTTTTTCATGTATATATTCATTTCACACCATATTCATTGCACTTCTATATTTTTTATATTTTTATATATTTGCACACTGTTTTTCTAGCATGCACACATCGCACTGTATGGAATGGCCTCAATCTCGTTACCTTGCGTAATGACAATAAAGCTGATTCTGATTCTGATTCTGATTCTGATTCTGAAAGTGCATAATTTTTTTTTAACATGGCTCAAAACAGCAGCTTGGAATTTGGGACAAGCTCTCCCTGAGAGAGCATGAGTAGGTTGAGGTGGGCGGGGTTGAGGGGGGGGGGGGGGTATGTGGTAGCGGGGGGTATATTCTAGTGTCCCAGAAGAGTTAGTGCTGCAAGGGGTTCTGGGTATTTGTTCTGTTGTGTTTATGTTGTGTTACGGTGCGGATGTTCTCCCGAAATGTGTTTGTCATCCTTGTTTGGTGTGGGTTCACAGTGTGGCACATATTTGTAACAGTGTTCAAGTTGTATATACGGCCACCCTCAGTGGTGACCTGTATGGCTGTTGACCAAGTATGCATGCATTCACTTGTGTGTGTGAAAAGCCGTAGATATTATGTGACTGGGACGGCACACAAAGACAGTGCCTTTAAGGTTTGGGGGCGCTCTGTACTTCTCCCTACGTCCGTGTACACAGCGGCATATTAAAAAGTCATACATTTGACTTTTTGAAACCGATACAGATACCGATAATTTCCGATATTACATTTTAAAGCCTTTATCGGACGATAATATCGGACTGCCGATATTATCGGCCGATAAATGCTTTAAAACATCTCTAGTTACAACATATAGAGGTTGTTTTCCGGTCACTTACACATGAGTCATACCAAAGACTATAAAAATGGGACCCATTACCTCCCTGCTTGGCACTCAGCATCAAGGGTTGGAATTGGGGGTTAAATCACCAAAATGATTCCCGGGCGCAGCCACCGCTGCTGCCCACTGCTCCCCTCACCTCCCAGGGGGTGATCAAGGGTGATGGGTCAAATGCAGAGAATAATTTCGCCACACCTAGTGTGTGTGTGACAATCATTGGTACTTTAACTTTAATTTTTAACTTTAACATGAACTTCTCCTCACATGGTCAGGTTTCACTCTGCTGAATTAACACACACCCAGACAGAGAAAGAAGGAATATAAGACTGTGATTTGGCTCTTTCAAGTGAGGAGTGCACCATTTTTTTTTTTTTAACATGACCTCCTCCAGGTACTGCAGACCTGTATAATGACACTCGCTTGTAATAAAGCTACTTTTTTTTTTGTCAGCAAAGCGTCTCCGACGTCTCTTTTGATCCAGCCACACTGCCGTGTCGCCTTTCTGCCCGGGAGGGGGTGACAAGACCAGAAATACACATCACAAGCTACAAGCTAATGCCAGCAAATAAGCTAGAATGTTTTGTTGGGATATCACAGGGTTCACAGTGACATCCGCTATGCCAACTAGTTAGGCTTGTTACCCAAATGTTTGCTCATTAACTAAAACATAATTTGCCAAGAGAGAGTTCGTATTCCAAATACTCGTAAACTGAGGTACCCGTGTACAAAGAATACTCACCTGGAAGAAAACCGCCATGGCTGCGATGATTCTCTTCTCCTTGAGTGATGCACTGAGGCTGTCAAAGTCGTCGGAATTGTACATGTAGATTTGCATCTGGCGTAAAGCACACAAACATTAAAAGTACGTTAGTTGAATCATTTTTTGTTGTACAATGCAGCAACATTTATTTGAATTTATTCATCAACACCCATCACTTTGTCAACACATACAATTATTTTCTGGTATGGCACATACCGTATTTTCCGGACCATAGGGCACACTTAAGCTGAAATTAATTAATAATATGTGGCCACAGTTGTTAATTAAAATCAAGCTCATGTCGACGCTTCTACCTCTGAGTGTCATGTCTGTGTAATCATGTTTTGTTTTAAGTCATGTTTTGTTTAGTTTCTGGCTTTTCACTCCCTTGTCTTGTTTCCATGATTACCCCATTAGTTTCACCTGTTCCACGTTTGGACTCATTGTGCACTCTTGATTGTCACCATAGCAACCCATTAGTTTTCACCAGTTACGTCACGCACCTGTTTCACGTTTTGAGTCACGCACCTGCTTTCACTAATCATGTCCATAGTATTTAAGTTCATTCTTTTCAGTTTGTTTTTCTGACGACCTCACCACATTTATGCTCGACACATTTCTAACTCCTTTTCATGTCCATCGTTCACGCTGCTCTTTTTTTGTCCATGCCAAGTAAGTTTTCTTTATTCAAGCCATAGTTTGCAAGTTTTGTTTAATTGTTCATAGTTTCTGCCAATGTGCAAGTTTGTGTTTATAGTCTAGTTTTGTACCTCCGCCCCTGTGCGCGCTTTTTGTTTGATCCTTTTTTTTGTATTTATAGTCTTTAAATAAATCATGTACCTTCATTCCCGTCTCGCCCGAGCCAACTTTCCGTTGCATCCCGGAAAAGCACACACTCAAGACCAAGTCATGACACTGAGACTTCAATCCATTTTCTACCGCTTGTCCCCTGGTATGTGTAATTAATATGCAACTATTAATTATTTGATGCTTGGTTTTATTGACAAATGTGCTGTTTTAGCAGGCAATATTGTTTAATTAAGGACAATTATTATGCAATAACATACAAAACCCAGATAAGTCGGCACGTTGTGTAAATGGTAAATAAAAACAGAATATAATGATTTGCAAATCCTTTTCAACTTTTATTCCATTGAATAGACTGCAAAGACAAGATATTTAATGTTTGAGCTGAGAAACTACATTTTTTTATGCAAATAATCATTAACTTGGAATATAATGGCAGCAACACATTGCAAACAAGTTGTCACAGGTGCATTTTTACCACTGTGTTACATGGCCTTTCCTTTTAACAACACTCAGTAAACGTTTGGGAACTGAGGAGACCAATGTTTGAAGCTTCAGGTGATAATTTCCCCCTTTCTTGCTTGATGTGCAGCTTAAGTTGTTCAACAGTCTTAATTGTGGTATTTTAGGCTTCATAATGTGCCACACATTTTCAATGGGAGACAGGTCTGGACTACAGGCAGGCCAGTCTAGTACCCACACTCTTTTACTATGAAGCCATGCTGTTGTAACACGTGGCTTGGCATTGTCTTGCTGAAATAAGCAGGGGCGTCCATGATTGCAACATACTGTATGTTGCTCCAAAACCTGTATGTACTTTTCAGCATTAATTAAGTTTTAACTTGCACTTACAGATGTAGTGACAAACTGTAGTTACTGACAGTGGTTTTCTTAAACGTTCCTGAGCCCATGTGGTGATATCCTTTACACACCGATGTCGGTTTTTGATGCAGTACCGCCTCAGGGATTGAAGGTCACGGGCATTCAATATTGGTTTTCAGTCTTGCTGCTTACGTGCCGTGATTTCTCCTGATTCTTTGAACCTTTTGATGATATTACGGACCGTAGATGGTGAAATCCCGAAATTCCTTGCTAAAGCTGGCTGGGAAATGTTCTTCTTAAACAATGTGCTCACGCATTTGTTGACAAAGTGGTGACCCTCCCCCCATCCTTGTTTGTGAATGACTGAGCATTTCACGGAAGCTGCTTTTATACCCAATCATGGCACCCACCTGTTCCCAATTAGCCTGTTCACCTGTGGGATGTTCCAATGAGGATTCCCTAACTTTTCCAGTCTTTTTTCCCCACTTGTGCCAGCTTTTTTGAAACATATTGCAGGCATCAAATTCCGAATGAGCTAATATTTGCAAAAAAAAACGTTTTCCAGTTCGAACGTTAAGTATCTCGTCTTTGCAGTCTATTCAATTGAATATAAGTTGAAAAGGATTTGCACATTGTATTCTGTTTTTATTTACCATTCACTGGTTTTTGGTTTTGTACAAGCTGTGCGTTATTTACTGCTTCAGAGCCTACCTACCTTTTTGTAAATGACTTGACTACGAAGTACGCATTTGGGACTGTGATTTATGAGTTATGTCCTGTTCTGTTTATATTTTAAGCACTTTTTTGGAATTGCACCAGTAATTTTGTTGTTTGTAGAACAATGACAATAAAGGTTAATCCATTGTGATTATGTCTTACCATTACATTCCTAGCTACTATAATTACAATCCAGTGTTAAAGGGAAACATTTCATTCAGATCGCCAATGTTTTAACCGATGTTGGGTGTACCCTTCGAAAAACCTGATTTTATAAGCTTCTGTTAAATATAAATCGAAATGTAAGAAACACAAGACAAAAAGTATCATGTCAACTGACTCAGTAAAACATTAAAAATGACATTTTTCCCCTGCGCTGTTTGAGTTTCCACATCGCGGCGCAGACGCTTGCTGAATTCTAATCTTTCCTACAGCTGGAGGCTGGCGCGTTTATGTGAGAAAGTAATGACTCACGTTTAAAAAGATTTGAAACTCATGAAATTGCCTAACGTAAAAACAACAACAACAACAAGATGCTCGTTTCTGATAAAGAAGCCAGAGGGACTGTTAAAGGAAGGCCACCTTTATTGTGTTTCTTAGCACAGCATGTATCAATGATTGTTGTTGTTGAACTAAACAATCTTTGGAGCTCTCCTTGTGTCAACTAGCAGAACATGCCCTCTGTCAGGAAACCATTGACAGTTGCTGTCTTACCGCCCGCGTAAAATATACAAAATGTGCACTGGTATAAAAAATATCTTCCCTGACAGCAGTGTTTCCCAACATAAGCCTGGTTTATGGTCCAGTGCCGTATCAGCTACACCGGCTTTCTTCTCCCATTCCAATACTTCCTTTCTAGCTTCGTGGTTTGGGGGTGATGCAAAGTTAATGTTACTGAGCCTCTTCATCCATCCACCTCACTGTCCCTTTATTTAAACTGTCCACCATGGGTGCCCGACCTTTCAGCCGCTCTGCCCCACATCTTTGGAACTCTTTACCACCAGACCTTCGCAACTTAGATTCAATATCCCTCTTCAAATCAAGACTCAAAACACACCTATTCCTGACTACTTATTCATTGTAATCATCTTTTCTTTTCTCTTTGTTGCTGTTTTTTTATCCAATTTGATTTTATTGTTGTGATTTTGTATGGTGTCCTTGTCGGTCGGACGTGCCCTAAACACCTCCCTAGGGAGGCGTTCGGGTGGCATCCTGACCAGATGCCCGAACCACCTCATCTGGCTCCTCTCGATGTGGAGGAGCAGCGGCTTTACTTTGAGCTCCTCCCGGATGGCAGAGCTTCTCACCCTATCTCTAAGAGAGAGCCCCGCCACCCGGCGGAGGAAACTCATTTCGGCCGCTTGTACCCGTGATCTTGTCCTTTCGGTCATAACCCAAAGCTCATGACCATAGGTGAGGATGGGAACGTAGATCGACCGGTAAATTGAGAGCTTTGCCTTCCGGCTCAGCTCCTTCTTCACCACAACGGATCGATACAGCGTCCGCATTACTGAAGACGCCGCACCGATCCGCCTGTCGATCTCACGATCCACTCTTCCCTCACTCGTGAACAAGACTCCGAGGTACTTGAACTCCATCACTTGGGGCAAGATCTCCTCCCCAACCCGGAGATGGCACTCCACCCTTTCCCGGGCGAGAACCATGGACTCGGACTTGGAGGTGCTGATTCTCATCCCAGTCGCTTCACACTCGGCTGCGAACCGATCCAGCGAGAGCTGAAGATCCTGGCCAGATGAAGCCATCAGGACCACATGATCTGCAAAAAGCAGAGACCTAATCCTGCAGCCACCAAACCAGATCCCCTCAACGCCTTGACTGCGCCTAGAAATTCTGTCCATAAAAGTTATGAACAGAATGGGTGACAAAGGGCAGCCTTGGCGGAGTCCAACCCTCACTGGAAACGTGTCCGACTTACTGCCGGCAATGCGGACCAAGCTCTGGCACACACCAAAATGTGTCTATTTATTAAACTTCTTCTTCTTCTCCAGATTTTGGCGCGCCCTACCGTCCGCATTTTCCATCTGATTCAAACCGTTCCAACTACAAACTGTTCAGCTCATTCGGGGATCGCGGGCTTTCCCTTGACACATTCCAAAAATTCCCAGATTTCCCAGAGTTCCAGGTTTTCCGTGACATTTTTCCCCATTCGAAATGAATTGGCCATTTTTTAAACTTCCACCATTCCCACATTTTTCAACGTGTCTCACCATTCCACCTTCAACACATTCTGAAAATCCAAACTACCCATTTTTAAAATTCAAAAAAATTCCAGGATTTTCCAGAATTCCTGTTTTTCCAAAGCCCTATTCCCACCCTTTTATTTGGCGACTACACCTCCCACATTTTGTAACCCACTTCAACCGTTCCACCATCAAAACATTCTTCTTAATTAGGACAAAAAACAAAGTTGTTTTTTTAACTGGAAAAATTCCTGGTTTTCCCGAAATTCCAGGAATTCCGTAATACCTCTTCTCAATTCAGTGTTACTACTTCAACATTTCTTGACTGATTTGAAAAATTCCAACACCAACCATTTCAACTTATTAGGTGGACAACACAGGTGTTGTGTCCTGTTGTAACATAAAGTAACACAGGTGTTGAGTACTGCTGTAACAAAATAACACAGGTGTTGAGTACTGCTGTAACAAAGTAACACATGTGTTGTGTACTGCTGTAACAAAGTAACACAGGTGTTGTGTACTGCTGTAACACAAAGTAACACAGGTGTTGAGTACTGCTGTAACACTGGTGTTGTGTACTGCTGTAACATGAAGTAACACTGGTGTTGTGTACTGTTGTAACATAAAGTAACACAGGTGTTGAGTACTGCTGTAACAAAACACAAAGTAACACAGGTGTTGTGTACTGCTGTAACACAAAGTAACAAGTGTTGTGTACTGCTGTAACATAAAGTAACACAGGTGTTGTGTACTGTTGTAACATAAAGTAACATAGGTGTTGAGTACTGCTGTAACATAAAGTAACACAGGTGTTATGTACTGTTGTAACATAAAGTAACACAGGTGTTGAGTACTGCTGTAACAAAGTAACACAGGTGTTGTGTACTGCTGTAACAGAAAGTAACACAGGTGTTGTGTACTATTGTAACATAAAGTAACACAGGTGTTGAGTACTGCTGTAACAAAGTAACACAGGTGTTGAGTACTGCTGTAACATAAAGTAACACAGGTGTTGAGTTCTGCTGTAACAAAGTAACACAGGTGTTGTGTACTGCTGTAACAGAAAGTAACACAGGTGTCGTGTACTATTGTAACATAAAGTAACACAGGTGTTGAGTACTGCTGTAACAAAGTAACACAGGTGTTGAGTGCTGCTGTAACAAAGTAACACAGGTGACGGCGTGGCGAAGTTGGTAGAGTGGCCGTGCCAGCAATCGGAGGGTTGCTGGTTACTGGGGTTCAATCCCCACCTTCTACCATCCTAGTCACGTCCGTTGTGTCCTTGGGCAAGACACTTCACCCCTTGCTCCTGATGGCTGCTGGTTAGCGCCTTGCATGGCAGCTCCCGCCATCAGTGTGTGAATGTGTGTGTGAATGGGTGAATGTGGAAATACTGTCAAAGCGCTTTGAGTACCTTGAAGGTAGAAAAGTGCTATACAAGTATAACCCATTTATCATTTATTAGGACCATTCAAGTTTTTGTCCTAATACTACAATAATGATATTACATTTACAATAATACTATTTACTAGTGTATTTACTGATTTAAACAATTCCAACACCAACCAATTCAGCTCATTTAGGAAATTCATGTTCCTAATCATTTTCCAAAAAATCCCGTTTTTCCCAAAACTCCCAGATTTTCAGCTCCAGATTCATTGAAATGAATGGGACATTTTTCCAAGTTGCACAATCCCCACATTTTTCATTCTATTCAAACCATTCCAACATTAACACATTCCTCTTATCCTGGACATTCAAAATAACACGTTCCCAAGTTTCAAACGAAATTCCGGTTTTCCTAGAAATTCAAGCTCTTCATCATTCAAATTATTCTTACATTCATACTACATTCTGCCAGCATTTCAGTTCACTTCAGCATTCACACGCAATTTCTTAAGGAATTGCCTCATCTAGTTATTTAATGAGTTTATTTAATAACATTTTTTAGTATCAAATGGTTCAAGTCGGACAAAAAATGCTTAAATATGAATAAAAAAAATGTGAATTTAAGGCAAATTTATTTTTTTGTTACAGACTGAAAATGTATGTTACTAGTGAAGTGAATTAATTAACTCATATGTTCTACACATGGTGAATGTTTATATTAAATTTGGAGAAAGCGGGCCACCGGGTTTAAGTAAATAATGGTTGAGCCCATAATAAATTAAGGAGCCTCAGTTGGACATTCGCATGTGGCCTGAAGTTAGCTCTTTCATGAGAAGAGGCAATACATTCAGACTTCGGAATGCAAAAGTGATAGCTCTATCCTGGAGAATAGACTCTATAATTGCAATAATCCGTGATATACCTATTTATACAGTTGCATGTAACCCTATAGCCATATTATAGCATGTACACATTGCTGCATATACTGTATATACTCTGATCTATATATACTTATACAATACCACATCCGTCTGAGCATACCTGCTTACCTGTATATACTATATCTATACATATTTTTACTACTCACCAATTATACCTGTTTAAGTTCTGTCTACCACTCAGTTCACTCATATTCATGTAGACATACACCCTATTTAATCACCTGTACATTGTATATTCACTGTATATTACATTGTATATCACTGTTGCACTTTACTGTTTATTTGCACTCTGGTTAGATGCCAAACTTCTTTTTGCTGTACTGTACTTGTGCTCTGCAATAACAATACATTTGAATCTGATCTAATCTAATCTAATGTTTATCTTAAACGTCAACCTAAAATTCGTTGTCTTCTCAGTCACTTACACACGAACATCTCCTTACATGGTCAGGTTGTACTCTCCTGAATTAACACACACCCAGACAAGAGAAATAAGTTGTTTTGACTTGACCTCCTCCAGGTACTGCAGTCTTGTATAATGACACTCGCTTGTAATTAAGCAACTTTTGGTTCAGTAAAGCGTCTCCGAAGTCTCTTTAGATCCAGCCGCACTGTCGTGTCGCCCTTCTGTCCGGGACGAGGATGACAAGACCAGAAATACACATCACTACTTATTGTTTGTTGTAAATTTGTCATATTCCTTTTTTTTTGTTTGTTTTCTTTAATGTAAACAACCATACACTGTTTTGCAGAGGTGTACTTGTAAAAATGTTATAGAAAAAATAGATTACTTTTAGACTACTTTTTACTCGCGTCAGGGGGGGTCACAATGTATACTTCCTCTTACGGGGGACGTGGCAAAATATTTACCTCACCAAGCATCGTCATGTCGTGATGATGCATGATGATGACACATTCTAGCTGTGTAATGCAAATTTGACAGCTAAAAGCGAACAATAAAGTATCAACGCAATGTAGACTCCCTCACTTAGTGGGCAATGTGTCACACCTGGGTGAAGTCTTGTCTGGTTTCATGTTGTTTTGTCATTTCCTGTTTTATTTTGAAATGCTAACTCTCCCTTATGTTTCAGATCACTTGCTTTTCCTCCTGTATCACTGGTCTGATGTCTTTCCTGATTGTACCCACCTGTCCACCCTACCTTCCATGTCAGCCAAGTCAAGCTCGCCAAAGAGAACCCTATGGTCCCAGCCACCCCCCCCGCCGCTGGTAGCCTTCTGTACCGGGTCAAGAGACTGTTAGCGGTACGCAACAGAGGTCGAGGAAGACAAGTTTTTAGTGGATTGGGAGGGGTACGGTCCCGAAGAAAGACAGTGGGTACCCCAGCGGAACATTGATGACCTCACCCTGATCCAGGACTTCTATAAACTCCACCCTGAAGTCCCTGGGCCGTCAGGAGTCGGTCCTAGAAGGGGGGGCTCTGTCACACCTGGGTGAAGTCTTGTCTGGTTTCATGTTGTGATGTCCATTTCCTGTTTTATTTTGAAATGCTGACTCTCCCTCTCGTTTCAGATCACTTGCTCTTCCTCCTGTATCACTGGTCTGATGTATTTCCTGATTGCCTGATTGTGCCCACCTGTCCACCCTACCTTCCATGTCAGCCAAGTCAAGCCCGCCAAAGAGAACCCTATGGTCCCAGCCACCCCCCGCCGCTGGTAGCCTTCTGTACCGGGTCAAGAGACTGTTAGCGGTACGCAACAGAGGTCGAGGAAGACAGTTTTTGGTGGATTGGGAGGGGTACGGTCCCGAAGAAAGACAGTGGGTACCCCAGCGGAACATTGATGACCTCACCCTGATCCAGGACTTCTATAAACTCCACCCTGAGGTCCCTGGGCCGTCAGGAGTCGGTCCTAGAAGGGGGGGCTCCGTCACACCTGGGTGAAGTCTTGTCTGGTTTCATGTTGTTTTGTCATTTCCTGATTTATTTTGAAATGCTGACTCTCCCTCTCGTTTCAGATCACTTGCTCTTCCTCCTGTATCACTGGTCTGATGTATTTCCTGATTGCCTGATTGTGCCCACCTGTCCACCCTACCTTCCATGTCAGCCAAGTCAAGCCCGCCAAAGAGAACCCTATGGTCCCAGCCACCCCCCCCCGCCGCTGGTAGCCTTCTGTACCGGGTCAAGAGACTGTTAGCGGTGCGCAACAGAGGTCGAGGAAGACAGTTTTTGGTGGATTGGGAGGGGTACGGTCCCGAAGAAAGACAGTGGGTACCCCAGCGGAACATTGATGACCTCACCCTGATCCAGGACTTCAATAAACTCCACCCTGAGGTCCCTGGGCCGTCAGGAGTCGGTCCTAGAAGGGGGGGCTCTGTCACACCTGGATGAAGTCTTGTCTGGTTTCATGTTGTGTTGTCCATTTCCTGTTTTATTTTGAAATGCTGACTCTCCCTCTCGTTTCAGATCACTTGCTTTTCCTCCTGTATCACTGGTCTGATGTATTTTCTGATTGCGCCCACCTGTCCACCCTATCTTCCATGTCAGCCAAGTCAAGCCCGCCAAAGAGAACCCTATGGTCCCAGCCACCCCCCCGCCGCTGGTAGCCTTCTGTACTGGGTCAAGAGACTGTTAGCGGTACGCAACAGAGTTTGAGGAAGACAGTTTTTGGTGGATTGGGAGGGGTACGGTCCCGAAGAAAGACAGTGGGTACCCCAGCGGAACATTGATGACCTCACCCTGATCCAGGACTTCAATAAACTCCACCCTGAGGTCCCTGGGCCGTCAGGAGTCGGTCCTAGAAGGGGGGGCTCTGTCACACCTGGGTGAAGTCTTGTCTGGTTTCATGTTGTGTTGTCCATTTCCTGTTTTATTTTGAAATGCTGACTCTCCCTCTCGTTTCAGATCACTTGCTCTTCCTCCTGTATCACTGGTCTGCTGTATTTCCTGATTGCCTGATTGTGCCCACCTGTCCACCCTACCTTCCATGTCAGCCAAGTCAAGCCCGCCAAAGAGAACCCTATGGTCCCAGACACCCCCCCGCCGCTGGTAGCCTTCTGTACCGGGTCGAGAGACTGTTAGCGGTACGCAACAGAGGTCGAGGAAGACAGTTTTTGGTGGATTGGGAGGGGTA
Source organism: Nerophis lumbriciformis (assembly GCF_033978685.3). Classification (NCBI taxonomy): domain Eukaryota; kingdom Metazoa; phylum Chordata; class Actinopteri; order Syngnathiformes; family Syngnathidae; genus Nerophis; species Nerophis lumbriciformis. The sequence goes on along the minus strand of NC_084550.2, from coordinate 37,031,132 downwards.
CGGTCCCGAAGAAAGACAGTGGGTACCCTAGCGGAACATTGATGACCCATCCCTGATCCAGGACTTCTATAGACTCCACCCTGAGGTCCCTGGGCCGTCAGGAGTCGGTCTTAGAAGGGGGGGCTCTGTCACACCTGGGTGAAGTCTTGTCTGGTTTCATGTTGTTTTGTCATTTCCTGATTTATTTTGAAATGCTGACTCTCCCTCTCGTTTCAGATCACTTGCTCTTCCTCCTGTATCACTAGTCTGATGTATTTCCTGATTGCCTGATTGTGTCCACCTGTGTCACCCTCCCTCATGTGTATAAATGTCCCGTCTTCCTTTTGTCCTGTGCCAGAGTGTTTCGTATCTTATTGTGCGTACCTCCAGCGTTCCTTTGCCACAGTCTTGTCTTCAGCCATTGCCATGTTTTTTGTACCTTTTGAACCACGGGAGATTCTTTGTTTGTAGACTTTTGTCAGGTAAGATTAGCTTCCTAGCATCGCCTCCGTTGGAGTGCTTTTTTTTGTATTTAGTTGTTTTGTTCTTAGGCCTTCCATAGCCGGAGAGTTTTGAGTTGTTGGTATTTTTGTTAGTTTAGTGGTCAGGTCAGATCGGTTTTGTTTCTCCCGTTTTGGACCCCTTCCCTGTTCAGAATAAATATCTGTTTCTGAAAATCCTGCATCTGTGTTCAGAGTCCTGTTCTGGTCGTGACACAATGTCCGTGTTTTCACATGCGAGGAGGTTGGCACTGTTTTGATGCCACACCAAAACATCATCATAATGATGACTAATAGTAAAAATAAACACAACGCCAATTGTGGGTTTAATGTTTGAAGTAAATAGAGGACAGCCTCAGGTCAATAATATGGTAAAATTGTGAGTCTCTGCTCAGTTAAACCAAATGAAAGCACACACACGCGCACACACACACGCGCACACACACACAATTGCTGGGCAAACTCTCCTCGGCACAGCACTCGTTGTCATGGTAATGTGTAAGCATGACGGATAGTGTGCACACAGTGTAAGAAATACATTACTGAGAGTGTGCAATCGTACAATATAGAAACACACGCATGTTGGTTCCAAAACACAGGTTAACATAATTTTAGATTTCACAGAAAGAACCCTGGCATGGCAAAAGCAATTTCGGCCACATCCACACCAACAATGTCAGGATCTGTTTCTGCTTTGTAGCTGCAGCTCTCCAGCGAGCTAATCCTTGCATAAAGAGCTTGGTGGATTTTTATTTAATCTATTTGGAGCATAAACACTTGTCAAGCAGCCTGATGGAGAGTATATGGTGAATCTATAGCTGAGGTTGCTCAACTGGAATAACACATCCTTATAAAGCAGAATTGATTATAGTCAGAGTAGATTATTGTGCTCGCAGATAAGCATTGGTGGAGAAGTCCAGCAATTAAAATATCCTGAAACAGACCCACGACTTGTCGAGAGTCTAGGTCTGTGTCTGCCAAATTTGGTTCTTGGGACTTGGGATGTCACGTCTGTATGGGAGGGTATATAGTTCCTAGTAGTCACTCTCCTCAAACCCCAGTTAGGGCTCTGGAACCAAATTCCCCAAGGAAGGGCAAGCTTGTGTTGTACTCTGGAGCTGCAGAGGAGGTGGCGTGTCCCTTCTCTGCACTTTCAAGTTCAAGGAAAGGGTTCTGACTATTGAATACACAGCATTCCTTGTCTCCTTCAGGGGGCTGCTTTGGACTTTTCTACTGGGAGACTTCAATGCCCATGTTGGCAAGTATATAACCTGGAGGCCATTGGGAGGATTGGGCTCCGCGATCTGAACCTGTGTGATTTTGGGTTATTTGACGTCTTTGCTAACCATAACAACCAGAAACAAGTTGAAAGGAACCGACGTCTCTATGACTGAGCATCTGACAAAATGCCGACATCGCCAATGAAGCACACCGCCTAAGGTGAAATTCAAGGTACTTGGACCACCATATCAGCGCCCATTGAAATAGGAAAATTGTTTGTTTTTGAGGAAACTTGTCTGGAGAATGTGTTTTGGAACAGCAGGCTTTTGCTCTTAAGCAATTATCCATGACATTGCAGTTGAGATGAGAATCTTCCAACTCACCATTCAATATGATTCAAAATTCTTAGGGTGACAATTCAGTTCAGAATCAATTCAACAAGACTCGCAATATATTATTTGGTATATAAATGATAATAATACATTATATAATAATAATAATACGTTGGCAGCATGGTGGAACAGGGGTTAGTGCATGTGCCTCACAATACGAAAGGTCCTGAGTTCAATCCCGGGCTCGGGGTCTTTCGGTGTGGAGTTTGCAAGTTCTCCCCGTGACTGCGTAAGTTCCCTGCGGGTACTCCGGCTTCCTCCCACCTCCAAAAAACATGCACCTGGGGATGTTGATTGGCAACACTAAAGTGGCCCTAGTGTCTAAGTGAGTGTGAATGTTGTCTGTCTATCTGTGTTGGCCCTGTGATGAGGTGGTGACTTATCCAGGGTGTACCCCTCCTACCACCCGAATGCAGCAAAGATAGGCTCCAGCACCCCCCGCAACCCCCCAAAATACCCCAGCTGGGGAAAAAGAAGAATAAATCCTTGAGAAGGGGCCGCGGATGTAGAGACCTCCCTTCCAGGGTGATCGGGTGCAATGGATGTCGAGTGGGTATAATTACTGAATTGTTAAATTAATAGATCAACGCCCTTACTTGCTGCCTTCACGGCCTTATTGACCAGCCTTCCCTTTTCGGTTACTCAGCCCGCCGTTCATATTGAATCTAATGAGACGGGAAGATGCCAATTAGCACGGACTAAAAAGGGATTTCAAAGACCTCGTCAGTCTGTAGCAAGAGATAAATGCTCTAGATTTTTACTACATTACTTTATAAAACGACTGTAGATGTTTGTGGTATATTCTGTTGTATTGTTTTTCAAACCACCATTTATTATCTGAAAGTTAGTTTTTCTTTTTAAAAGGCATGTTACCTGTTACCCGCAAACACCGATTAAATTGATTTAAATTCACCGAGTTACAGGATCGGTCGTGACAGTTGAGGTACCACTCTAGTTCATAACTAAGCGATACTCATGAGATTAAATGAAATAATAGTCAAATTTACAATTCCATCTTCAATCCCTGTATTGTTATTGTGCTGCATCAGCTACACCATCTTTATTCTCCCCATTGCAATACTTCCTGTCCAGCTTGATGGTTTGGGGGGGATGCAGAGTTAATGTTACTGATCAATTTGAATTTATTTTTATTTAACGTGTTTAGTTAATTTAATGTTTCATTATCAAATGGTTCAAGTCGTATAAAAATGTTCTAAATATCAACCAAAAAATTAGAATTTCAGTCAAATTGATGCACTTTAAAACATGTTTTTGTTACAGACTGAAAATGTATGTTACTAGCGAAGTGAATTTATCAACTCATATAATGTTCTACATATGGTGAATGTTTAAATTCAATTTGGAGAAAGCAAACCGCCGGGTTTAAGTAAATAATGGTTGAGCCCATAATAAATTAAGGAGCCTCAGTTGGACATTCGCATGTGGACTGGAATTAGCTCTCTCGCGAGAAGATGCAATAAATTCAGACTTCGGAATGCAAAAGTGATAGCTCTATCCTGGAGGAGAGACTCCATGTTTATCTTAAACGTCAACCTACAAGCTATGGTATACATCTGTTGTCTTCTCAGTCACTTACACACAACTTACATGGTCAGGTTGCACTCTCCTGAATTAACCTTGACCTCCTCCAGGTACTGCAGTCCTGTATAATGACGCTCGCTTGTAATAAAGCAATTTTTGGTTCAGTAAGTGTATCTGAGTGATACTCATGAGATTAAATGGAATAATAGTCACATTTACAATCCCATCTTCAATCCCTGTATTGTTCTTGTGTTTGTCTTTGCTCTGTCTTTGAACTTGTTCAAAACTGGCTACATGTCAATATTCCCCACTGACAGGCTAAGTATTGGCGGCTATATGTTCTCACCTCTAAGTGATTCCTATAATCGCCTGTCAAAGACCCATCCATTAAACTGGGTGAAGGGAAAGAAACAAAAAATAGACAAGGGTGCTATAAATTGTAAACACTATGAAACAAAGGAAGTGTGTTTTCCTTTTGGCAATGAGCCTGGAGGGTTATAATATAGCTTCATAGCAATACTGTATAACGTTAAATAGCCCAGTTTGTAAAATGAAAGCAATACAACTTGCATATAAATGTAACGGAAATTGTAGGACGCAGAATTGACTCAATTCACTTAATTTTGTTTTTTCAAATGTATTTTCCATACCATGGTCGAGAAGTCACGGTAAAACAAGAGCATTAACTAACTGCAAGCTTCACACAAATGCAATTCATTTGCAGTCAGGGCTAGGGATGTATACAGGCTACCGGTAGTTTTTTAGTACCGGTTCCTCCTGGACTAACAAAACTGCTATCTGTATTCTTTTAGCCAGCTGATTAAAGTTAAAGAACCACTGATAGTCACACACACACACTCGGTGTAGTGAAATTACCCTCTGCATTTGACTCTGCAGTTGGCGTTGAGCTAGACAAGTAGTCTTTTCTCAAGGATAGGGTTATCACTTTTGCATTTCGACGTCCTAAGTCGGGAATGTTTTCCTACGAGAAGTGATCCAATCCACCTGCGAATGTCAAACTAAGGGGTCTTATCTTATTATGTGCTCAAACTGAAATACTACTATTTACTTAAACTTGGTGGTTTGCTTTCTCCAAGGTGAACATAAACACTCTTACCTATTTATGACACACTGTCACACGTAGCTTAAACAGCTTGTAATAATTACGAATGGGAAGCAACACCACACAGAAATTTGTAACAATTTCATTCTCAAAAGTCCCTCAAAGTAAATCACACTAATAAGAGTTATACAGTTTCAAGTGAACACACTTTACTCACGACCGCCGCTACCATGCTTCATCAACCGCCCTCTTAGCGATCCATTAATCCACTGGCCAATAATAATAAAAATGGAAGTAATACAATCACCCATAAAGTTGCTTTGACCCAAAATAGTATCAGCTGACAGGTCCGTAGTCGTAGTTTCGTGACTTCTGCGATGCTTTTTTTTGTGAAATTCTGGATCTGTCTCCCGGGAGCCTTTTGGCCGTGAAGACCAGCTGCTGGGTCTCTGCCACACCAGAGTCCGTTTGGAGAGACTGGAGGAGATGCGGATGAAGAGACGGGGCTACACAGCTGGCGCTGAGCGCCGGGACGGAATGAGCATGTATCGGACACCTCGGTCTCCTTGGAGTGGACACTGGCTGACAGTGAGTGGGCGGCCTTGGTTGCTTTGTTTGGTCCACTCCCTCCCTAGTGTTTACCTGTTTCTCCCCTTTTTTGTAAGGGGCGCCGGAAGTTGGCAGACCCGTCAGCGATCCTGTTCTGGCTCCCTGTAATTTGTGTCTGATATTGAATGGGATTGTGCTGAAAAACTTAAAGGGGAACATTATCACAATTTCAGAAGGGTTAAAACCATTAAAAATCAGTTCCCAGTGGCTTATTTTATTTTTCAAAGTTTTTTTCAAAATTTTACCCATCACGCAATATCCCTAAAAAAAGCTTCAAAGTGCCTGATTTTAACCATCGTTACATACACCCGTCCATTTTCCTGTGACATCACACAGTGATGCCAATACAAACAAACATGGCGGATAGAACAGCAAGCTATAGCGACATTAGCTCGGATTCAGACTCGGATTTCAGCGGCTTAAGCGATTCAACAGATTATGCATGTATTGAAACGGATGGTTGTAGTGTGGAGGCAGGTAGCGAAAACACAATTGAAGAAGAAACTGAAGCTATTGAGCCAAATCGGTTTGAACCGTATGCAAGCGAAACCGACGAAAACGACACGACAGCCAGCGACACGGGAGAAAGCGAGGACGAATTCGGGGATCGCCTTCTAACCGACGATTGGTATGTGTTTGTTTGGCATTAAAGGAAACTAACAACTGTGAACTAGGTTTACAGCATATGAAATACATTTGGCAACACCATAAACTTTGAGAGTGCAGACAGCCCATTTCAGGCGCGCTAATAACATATATTTTTCCACGATTTCAGCACTCAGGTTAACCATACCTAAATAGACACAAAATACTGCATTACACAAGACTACCCGAATGTACTCGAATGATTGAAAAAAAAAAAAGTTTTTAAGCTAAATTATTGGTAAACACAGTTTATGTATAATAATTTATGTAAAACCGCGAGAAATGAATAAAGTTTTCATCAATTAATATATTCTGTAGACATACCCTCATCCGCTCTCTTTTCCTGAAAGCTGATCTGTCCAGTTTTGGAGTTGATGTCAGCAGGCCAGGGACGCTAGGGTCGATATTCTTCTCTTGATCATCTTCGGTGGCATAAGGGACGGTAGAAGCGGTGTGAGCCAAGACATCCAGGGGGTTTAGCTCGCTTGTCTGCGGGAACAAACTGCCGCCATTGCTTGCCGTGCTACCAAGGTCCTTTGTCCCTGAATAGCTCACACACTCCGGCAGATTCAATGGGCGTCTGGCAGCAGATTTCTTTGACTTTATCGTTGGAAATGCATCTGCTTTGAGTGTCGCAGGATATCCACACATTCTTGCCATCTCTGTCGTAGCATAGCTTTCGTCGGTAAAGTGTCCGGAACAAACGACTGACCATTTCGTCGGCTTTCCCCACACCCTCGTATTTTGAACAAATTTCGTCCAATTTCTTGCCACTTTCGCATCTTTGGGCCACTGGTGCAACTTGAATCCGTCCCTGTTCGTGTTGTTACACCCTCCGACAACACACCAACGAAAGTGAGAAAATGGCGGATTGCTTCCCGATGTGACGTCACAACGTGACGTCATCGCCCCGAGAGCGAATAATAAAAAGACGTTTCATTCGCCAAAATTCACCTATTTAGAGTTCGGAAATCGGTTAAAAAAATATATGGTCTTTTTTCTGCAACATCAAGGTATATATTGACGCTTACATAGGTCTGGTGATAATGTTCCCCTTTAATTTCCCCTCGGGGATTAATAAAGTATTTCTGATTCTGATTCTGATTGAAAACGTCTGTGCTCTGTTCATGAATGCATAAATAATATTTCCAGCTGAGTGCAATCATAATGAATAGAAACACAGTGATGGATGAGTGCTCTTTACAAGATGATGCCATGACAACTGCGTTAGCAAACATAGTTGACTTGTTGAAGACTTAAAAAGCAGGTGTTGATAAACGACTTTCCAGCTGTTCAAGATTCAAGATGATTTATTGTCAATTCTTAACATGCACAAGACACATAAGAACTGAAAAGTATATTTTCGGCACAGTGCCACTAAGAGCAGACATATGTTACAGGGAGACAAGACAAGACCGCCGACGGTGCAGCCATTTATACGGAGCTCCTTAAAAAAAGGTGAGAAAAAGGTGATATTGGGAAAGGGGGGAGAGTAAAAAAATATTAGTCAAAAGCTGGATCCGCAAGAGGGGGTCCAGACTGATTATAATGATACAATTATAACACTAATTGCATAATACCGATAAGAGTACCAATAAATACCGATAATTATAAGGGTATCGTATCGATTAAATCTTAACGATATACATCCCTTGTCAAGACGCGGATGGATGAACATCTCCTCCACTAACTGGAGCTGGTCCTTTTGTTTAAGAAGGCACACGTTCATGTCTGTCTGAAGTTTGCCAACAAACACCTCAACAATTCAGACAAGGCTAAAGAGAATCTCATGCTGAGAATTGCGACCAAAATTTGGCATCACCTCAACATTCTGCTTCAGAGTTACAGTCTCTCTCTGCCAAGCCGTTGCCGCATTGGAGGGGCTGATGAACAGACCACGTACCATTCAATCTTGGATGAGAACTTCCTAGCCTCAACCAGAACACTAAATATGTTGTCATGGTGGGTCTTTCAATATGGACCAAAACATACAGCCAAGGCAGCAAAATGGTGGCTTTAAAAAGAAGCACATTTAGATCATGCAGTGCCTAAGCCAGTTTCCAGTTTCCAATAGAAATTGATGGAGAAAATTGAAACTTCTAAGTTGCTTAGCAACAGTCTCAAAATGTTCCGGTTTTGAACGGCATCACTTAAAAAGAGTGGACCTAAATTATTTCTGACCTTAATTTTTTCTAGATTTTTTTTCCGTCATTCTCTGTGACAATAAACCTATTATAAAACTACAAAAAGCACTCGGAAAGTGTAGACCTCTGTCAGGCCCAACCTCCCAATAGTGAAAAGTCCTGAATCTAGACGATGATCCGGATCACCCCAATGATGTAATTAATCAATCAATCAACCTGTATTTTTTTTGGAACATGTTAAAAAGTCGCATGGAAGACTCTAAAAAGTCTCGGTTTATGGCTACCGGAAGAGAATACACAGTTTAACCCAGCCTAAGCTTTTTGTGACCCTAAACAAGATTCTGTTTGTGGCCCAATTTTGGTACTTAATATTACTTATTTTTAATTATAAAACTCTTGAAGGTCCCATACACCATCCTAAACCTAACACCGCTGACCCGCGTACACACACTCTGTATGTTTACATGCAATAAAAAACTAATTGACTTAATTTGGTTGAAACTAGTTTTTTTAAAAACTCATTGTCAGGTTCAAACACTGATGACATCTATTAAACAGTCAAGAAGCAAGGAACCATGCAGAGACAGAGTTCAATTTAGCTCATGAGGAGAACGCATGGAGCTGCACACTTAGTCACAGTCTCGCCCTACGCTCTAAGTTAGTGGTTCTCAACCTTTTTTTCAGTGATGTACCCCCTGTGAAAATGTTTTTAATTCAAGTACCCCCTAATCAGAGCAAAGCATTTTTGGTTGAAAAAATAGATAAAGAAGTCAAATACAGCACTATGTCATCAGTTTCTGATTTATTTAATTGTATAACAGTGCAAAATATTACTCATTTGTAGTCTTTCTTGAACTATTTAGAAAAAAAGATATAAAAATAATTAAAAACTTGTTGAAAAATAAACAAGTGATTCAATTATGAATAAAGATTTCTACACATAGAAGTAATCATCAATTTAAAGTGCCCTCTTTGGGGATTGTAATGGAGATCCATCTGGATTCATGAACTTAATTCTAAACATTTCTTCACAAAAAATAAATCTTTAACATCAATATTTATGGAACATGTCCACAAAAAATCTAGCTGTCAACACTGAATATTGCATTGTTGCATTGTTGCATTGTAATGAATGGAATAGCCTACTTTATTTGATGTTCAGTTTATGAACTTACATTCATATTTTGTTGAAGTAGTATTCAATAAATATATTTATAAAGGATTTTTGAATTGTTGCTATTTTTAGAATATTCAAAAAAAATCTCACGTACCCCTTGGCATACCTTCAAGTACCCCCAGGGGTACGCGTACCCCCATTTGAGAACCACTACTCTAAGGTACAGCTCCCGCGTCCCTCTATTTATTCAGGAGTTCCACAGTCAATATCACTGAGGCCGCCTCTAAAAGGAGTGGTCACATATATCATGCAAAGCAGGTCCAGTACGCACAATACGTGACGGAATGTGCTGGGGCCTTGAGAGTTGGCCTTGTCTCTGCTTCGTCTGTGTGCTGTCGTCTTATCTCCCTTGAGGTCCTTGAAGTTATTGGCTGTTAGCGGGCTAAAACAAAGATAACATCTGCGGCTGAGGCCACCCCTCAGACAAGAAGTCCCGTCCTTGCACAGATATAAAAGTCTAACTTGAGCACAATAGCTAATAACTATAGCAACGGACTTTAAACATACTAAAGTTGTGTGATAATATATATACATGATTATTCTAACACTCATGTAAAAACTTTTTTTTTTTTTTTTACTTTTTAAAGATGCGATTAACATATCTAGATTATTGGATTGTAAACCAGTTTCCTTTTGCATGTGTACACTCCCATCTATCAATCATCGGGTACAGCGTTCTACGCATGTGCCGGTCTTACCAACTTGATGGTCTGGAAGAACAGTATGATCAGGAAGCCCACCATTTTTACATGTTATGATCTTAAAATATTATGTAACTTATTTATCTGTTGTTTTATAAATGTGTATCATATTGTCTATATTGGACAACTCTATCCATATTCCTCCGCAGCAGTCTAAGCAGCCCAGACTTCCATCTCCCCAGCAACTTCGTCGAGCTCTTCCCGGAGGATCATTAAGGCGTTTCTAGGCCAGCTGAGAGACATAGTCTCTCCACCGTGCCCTGGGTCTTCTCCGTGGTCTCCTACTGGTCGGACGCGCCCTAAACACTTCGGGAGGTGTTTTCGATGCATTGTGACTAGATGCCCGAACCACATCATCTAGCTCCTCTCGATGTGGATGAGCTCTTTCTAAGGTAAAGCCCTGCCACCCGTCATGGGAAAGTCATTACGGCCGCTTGTACCCGTGATTTTGTCTTTTTGGTCATAACCCATAACCTGTAGATGTGGCGGTTTTTGAACGACTGATGATCAACATACAGTTGAGAATAATCAGTGACATTTGTCATATGCATGTATGCCCCTGCACACCATTATCATAATTTCATGACCGAAGCAAAAAACTTTTTACACTTTTATACCGAAATAAATACACCTACAACTAATTGAATAAAAAAATATGGAAAAAAATACCGGCAGCAGTAAAGTTTAGATCCACGAAGGAAAGAAGAAAGTGAATGAATGTTTAAAACCGAAGACATTTACATATGCATAAAAATGGGTTTTATTTTATATAATGTATTTTTAATGAATTAACCTTTTAACAACCTTTTTTCCAAAACACAATATAGAATGTGAGATATGACCATACTTGCCAACCCTCCCGGATTTTCCGGGAGACTCCCAAAATTCAGCGCCTCTCCCGAAAACCTCCCGGGACAAATTTTCTCCCGAAAATCTCCCGAAATTCAGGCGGACTCAGGTCCATGAGGACCTGAGTCCGCTAACCCACAATATAACCAGCATACCTGCCCAATCACGTTATAACTGTAGAATGATGGAGGGCGAGTTCTTGGTTTCTTATGTGGATTTATTGTTAGGCAGTTTCATTAACGTCCTCCCAGCGCGGCAACAACACACAACAACAGCAGTCACGTTTTTGTATAACGTAAAGCAGTTTGTC
>NC_084550.2:36985000-37015000 GCF_033978685.3 Nerophis lumbriciformis | reverse complement strand
TCCGCTCATGTTCATTTTATGTAAAGTGTGCGTCAGTGTGTCATTGTGATATTGGAGTCAAACACAGGCAGCGATGTAAAAAAATAAATAAAAATGTACTCAATAAAGCATTAGTATTTCAGGGGACACAGGAGATAAAGCGAGTGCACACTGGAGTGAAAAATCAGACAGTCTGCAGTCCGGACACTCAAATGCATCAATATTATAGATGGTTCTAACAAAGATGTGTGGGCGGATTTCAAAGCTAACATTACATCTCACCAATAAGCATCCATTCCATGATGTTATACCGGAGTGTATTCTCAATGAGAACATGTCTCCTTAATCTGGAAGTTCATCAGTCACTTGTGATCTACATGATTCACCGCCACAAGAGATGAGGATTTCACATTCACACATGTTTAAGACATTTATGTAATACAGTTAAAGGCCTACTGAAACCCACTACTACCGACCACGCAGTCTGATAGTTTATATATCAATGATGAAATCTTAACATTGCAATGGAGACAGCAAAGAAGAAAGCTGTAGGTGGGAAGCGGTGTATTGCAGCAGGTGTTGTGCTGGATAATGCACCCCCGCCGTAGAATGCACCCCTTGACTGGTGTGCCGGATAACACAGCCGGTGTTTCATTGTTTACATTCCCGGAAGATGACAGTCAAGCTTTACCATTGGCCTGTGGAGAACTGGGACAACAGAGACTCGTACCAGGAGGACTTTGAGTTGGATACGCAGACACGGTACCGTGAGTACGCATGCAGCTGCGACTTCCAAACATTTGATCGCTTGCCCGTACGTGCGTGCCGCTATGTGCATGTCAGGTACGTAACTTTGGGGAATTTGGGGAAATATATGTGCTGTATGAACTTTGGGGAGGTGAACGGTACTTTGGGCTGTGGGATTGAGTGTGTTGTGCAGGTGTTTGAGTTGTATTGGCGGGTTATATGGGCGGGAGGGAGGAGGTGTTTGTTATGCGGGATTCATTTGTGGCATATTAAATATAAGCCTGGTTGTGTTGTGGCTAATAGAGTATATATATGTCTTGTGTTTATTTACTGTTTTAGTCATTCCCAGCTGAATATCAGGTCCCACCCGCCTCTCACAGCATCTTCCCTATCTGAATCGCTCCCACTGCCCTCTAGTCCTTCACTCTCACTTTCCTCATCCACAAATCTTTCATCCTCGCTCAAATTAATGGGGAAATTGTCGCTTTCTCGGTTCGAATCGCTCTCGCTGCTGGTGGCCATGATTGTAAACAATGTGCAGATGTGAGAAGCTCCACAACCTGTGACGTCACGCTACTCGTCTGCTACTTCCGGTACAGGCAAGGCTTTTTTTATCAGCGACCAAAAGTTGCGAACTTTATCGTCGATGTTCTCTACTAAATCCTTTCAGCTAACATATGGCAATATCACGAAATGATCAAGTATGACACAAAGAATGGACCTACTATCCCCGTTTAAATAAGAAAATCGCATTTCAGTAGACCTTTAAAGGTTTTCAAATTTACATTTTTTTATATTGATATATGAGGTATAACCTTGACAAAAAAGGATTCTGCCCTAAAAGATGAATAGTTCAAATGTGTATTCAACTTGGCTATACAATGCAACTACAGCAAGGTCAAAAGCTGCAGAGAAATATTTGAAGGGTAACATCAATGAAAATCCTTGCAGATACACATTAAATCATGACAGAGTGATGCAAAGTTATGTCAGTGATGGGCGAGCTACTTGGAAAATTGTAGTAAACTAAGCTACTACCGTATTTTTCGGAGTATAAGTCGCACCTGAGTATAGGTCACACCGGACGAAAATGCATAATAAAGAAGGAAAAAAACATATATAAGTCGCATTTTTTGGGGAAATTTATTGGATAAAACTCAACACCAAGAATAGACATTTGAAAGGCAATTTAAAACAAATAAAGAATAGTGAACAACAGGCTGAATAAGTGTACGTTATATGAGGCATAAATAACCAACTGGTATGTTAACGTAACATATTATGGTAAGAGTCATTCAAATAACTATAACATATAGAACATGCTATACGTTTACCAAACAATCTGTCACTCCTAATCGCTAAATCCCATGAAATCTTATACGTCTAGTCCAGGGGTTGTCAACCTTTACCAGTCAAAGAGCCATTTTGACCAGTTTCACAAATTAAAGAAAACAATGGGAGCCACAAAAATCTGTTGAAATTTAAAATAAAATAACACTGCATACATAGTTTTTTTTTGCTTTGTGCAATGTATAAACCAAGGGTCTCAGACACGCGGTCCACACCTTAATATGAAAATTGAATGTTAGTGCGGCCCGCGAGTTTAATATGAATGGTGGCGCTTGACAGCGTCATATTTGTCAACCCTCCCGATTTTTCCGGCAGGCTACTTATTTCAGGGCAACTATTCTCTCGCACGTGCCGTGATGGTACAGCATTTAGTGGCCACTATAACCAGCGTTCCGGCCCAGCCACACGTTGTATGGGGCTTCTGCTTGCTCACGTAATAAACAGCAAGGCATACTTGGTCAACAACCACACAGGTTACACTGACGGTGGCGGTATAAAAAACTTTAACACTCTTACTAATAATGCGCCACACTGTGAACCCACACCAAACAAGAATGACAAACACATTTCGGGAGAACATCTGCACCGTAACACATCATAAACACAACAGAACAAATACCCAGAATCCCATGCAGCCCTAACTCTTCCGGGCTACACCCCCGCTACCAAACCCCGCCCACCTCAACCGACGCATGTGTGGGGGAGCAGGGTTGGGGTGGGGGTGGGGTTTGGTGGTAGCAGGGGTGTATAATGTAGCCCGGAAGAGCCAGGGCTGCATGGGATTCTGGGTATTTGTTCTGTTGTGTTTATGTTGTGTTAAGGTGCAGATGTTCTCCCGAAATGTGTTTGTCATTCTTGTTTGGTTTTGGTTCAAAGTGTGGCGCATTATTAGTAAGAGTCTTAAAGTTGTTTTATATGGCCACCATCAGTGTAACCTGTGTGGCTGTTGACCAAGTATGCATGGCTGTCACTTGCGTGTGCAAGTAGGAGATGCATACAACAAGAGGCTGGGCTGGCACGCTGTTGGTACAGATTGTAGAGGGCGCTAAATGCTGTACCATCATGGCACGCCCTTATTATTATTGTAAGGGTGAAAATCGGTGAATATTAATCCCGGTAGTCTACTGCGAAAGGCACCGAAATCCGGAAATCTCCCGGGAAAATCGGGAGGGTCGGCAAGTATGCAGCTGAGCCGCATCAGAGTGATCAAAGAGCCGCATGCGGCTCCGGAGCCGCGGGTTGCCGACCCCTGGTCTAGTCTCTTACGTGAATGAACAAAATATTGTTATTTGATATTTTACGGTAATGTGTTAATAATTTCACACATAAGTCGCTCCTGAGTATAAGTCGCACCCCCGGCCAAACTATGAAAAAAACTGCGATTTATAGTCCGAAAAATACGGTAGTTACTCTGGATTAAAGGCAGCTAAACTACAGGAGAAGCTATCCCCAGAGAACTGTAGCAAGCCACACCACAAGCTACATCAACACTACATATTAAATTAACACTCATTAGCTCCACTGATCCCCATTTGAAAATATACGCCAGGGACCCCCATAAGAGAAGATGGCTCCAGCAGTGATTATTATCACCCATTTTAATTTTAAGGACCCTCAGTTGGACATGCATTAAGCTACATACCCCATTTAGTGGTTATTCTTTCTATGGGCCCACATGTATAATATCAGTGTTATTGCAAGCAAGAGTGTACAAATGAAACCAAATGGACACCAATAAGGGTCCATTACTATTGATTATAGGTCATTTAGCTGGGGATACCCTATAACTCCCTCTGGGGGGTCCCCATACCCCACTGTATGTATTTAATTTAGTTGGCCTTTTCTTTGGCCCACCCCTATAATGCTAATAATTATATTTGCCGACAGTAAATATAAATAGCGGCTTTCAAGATCTTGTCAAAAAAGTGCAATGACTTGTGTGTTGTTTGGGAACATTTAAATTGTAAATTTACTTGTATAGCACATTTCTACCTTCAAGGTTCTCAAAGCGCTTTGACACTATTTCCACATTCACCCATTCACACACACATTCACACACTGATGGCGGGAGCTGCCATGCAAGGCCCTATCCACGAACCATCAGGAGCAAGGGTGAAGTGTCTTGCTCAAGGACACAACAGACGTGACGAGGTTGGTAGAAGGTTGGGATTGAACCAGGAACCCTTAGGTTGCTGGCATGGCCACTCTGCCAAGCGCGCCACGCCGTTCCCAGTTGAGAATGGTTACGTGCAGTAAAACTTTTCATGAACTCAAGTAAAAAGTTAAAGTACCAATGATTGTCACACACACTAGGTGTCGTGGAATGTGTCCTCTGCATTTGACTCATCCCCTTGTCCACCCCCTGGGAGGTGAGGGGAGCAGTGGGCAGCAGCGGTGCGGCGCCCGGGAATTATTTTTGGTGATTTAACCCCCAACTACTCAGTGGCCTAGTGGTTAGAGTGTCCGCCCTGAGATCGGTAGGTTGTGAGTTCAAACCCCGGCCGAGTCATACCAAAGACTATAAAAAAAATGGGACCCATTACCTCCCTGCTTGGCACTCAGCATCAAGGGTTGGAATTGGGGGTTAAATCACCAAAATGATTCCCGGGCGCGGCCACCGCTGCTGCCCACTGCTCCCCTCACCTCCCAGGGGGTGATCAAGGGTGATGGGTCAAATGCAGAGAATAATCTCGCCACACCTAGTGTGTGTGTGACAATCATTGGTACTTTAACTTTAACTTTAATTCCAACCCTTGATGCTGAGTGCCAAGCAGGGAGGTAATGGGTCCCATTTGTATAGTCTTTACTATGACTCGGCCGGTGTTTGAACTCACCGATCTCAGGGCGGACACTCTAACCACTAGGCCACTGAGTAGCCACTAAGCAACTCACCTTAATTTGTCTTCTTATATTTGTGTTTAACGTCTTAGATGTCGAGAGCAGTTGGGATGTTGATTTACCAAGTAAACAAATGAAAAACGAAAGTTTTCGGCGTTGCGTATTTCGAATTGCATAAATGTGTCTAAATATGGCCGAGGTGACGCATTATTGTGTTTCCGGGACGTCGTCTTACTTAATAAAAGGATATTTCTACAAAAGTATGTTGTTGTTTTTTTGAGTCGTCAGCTTGAAACTTCCCTCCTTTGTTGTCATGTAGCATGTGCGTGTCTGTAATGATTTTGCCTCAGACCTGGTTTCAATGACGCTCGTGTCGCATGGCGGCGATTATTGGCGCGTTCCCAAGATGCAGAAGACCGAGGAGGCCACGTGCAGGTGAAAGTATTTAATGTAGCTCAAACAAACAAAGATGAGTGTGGCTAGGAAAGTGCCGAACCATAGGGAAGGCTATGCAAAAACGAAACTAAAACTGACAGGTTGCAAAACAACAAAACGGAATGCTGGAACACAGCAAAACTCACGGCAGGAGGAAAGAGTGTCCACATGAATGACTATTCCGTCCAAACAAAGTCCCGACAACGAAATTAACAAAAGGCTCAGCTTAAATAGTCTTAATTGCCAACAGCAAACAGGTGCGTGGAAGCGACAAAAGGGAAGTGGCCACGGGAAAACACCAACGAAACCGGAAGAGCCGCCAAAATAAAAGCACAGGGCAGGAACTAAAACACTAAACACAGGAGAACACCAACAAAATGCAGAATAAGGCACGGCCTGCGGTAACCAGCTATGACAGTATTATAAAACGGATTCCAGACGTTTTAGAAAATCATAAAAAATCCAAAGTGAAGGAAGGGTGGAGGGAGGACTAGGCGGTTGGTCGCCTGGCCATATGTCCTTCGCAACCAGCGAGGATGATGGCGGCGACGAGTAGATCAAGGAATGTCCACATCCGTGGCCGACGAGGAGGCGGACGCGAGTGGCCACGGCGCACCAGCAGCTGCCACCGTCAATGCCCGGGTCCAGGGCATAGCTACTGATAGCGCAGGGGACGTCCATGGAATGGCCATAATCTTGGGGCCGCGTGCGGCAGGAAAGCTGGAGCTGACTCCAGGACAAAAGGCGACAATGAGCCCGCTGGAGACAATGATGGCGGCGTGGTGGAAAGACCCGCTGGAGACGAAAATGGCGGCGTCGTGGGAGGACCCGCTGAAAACGGAGATTTGTGTTGAAATGACTCCGCCTGTTTCACTTTCCATGTTCTTGGGGCGCCTTGTCATTATATCACAGGGGTTACACCGCCAGTCAAGAAGCAAAAAGGAGCTAAGCGCTAGCCACACAATAAGGCATGAGAGATTAGTCAAATGATTCATTTCATGTTGGTCTGAACCCCTGGATGGAAATGACGTGTAGGTAAAAGCCCTTTTATTAGGGAAAACACACACAAAAAAAGAGCTGCCAGACACAAGGATCAGAAGGAAATTTATGCAGCGCGTCAAGAGCAAAGCACAATGATCCAGCCCGTCTGTCCAGAAAACAGGGCTGGCATAAGAAGCATCCTGATTGGCGAGCAGGGACAGGATCATACATTGGTCATATTCAAAGTCTTCATGTGTCCAGGGACATATTTCCTGAGTTTATAAACATTCATCCATCCATCCATCCATCTTCTTCCGCTTATCCGATGTCGGGTCGCGGGGGCAGCAGCTTAAGCAGGGAAGCCCAGACTTCCCTCTCCCCAGCCACTTCGTCCAGCTCCTCCCGGGGGATCCCGAGGCGTTCCCAGGCCAGCCGGGAGAGATAGTCCTCCCAGCGTGTCCTGGGTCTTCCCCGTGGCCTCCTACCGGTCGGACGTGCCCGAAACACCTTCCTAGGGAGGCGTTCGGGTGGCATCCTGACCAGATGCCCGAACCACCTCATCTGGCTCCTCTCGATGTGGAGGAGCAGCGGCTTTACTTTGAGCTCCCCCCGAATGACAGAGCTTCTCACCCTATCTCTAAGGGAGAGCCCCGCCACTCGGCGGAGGAAACTCATTTCGGCCGCTTGTACCCGTGATCTTGTCCTTTCGGTCATGACCCAAAGCTCATGACCATAGGTGAGGATGGGAACGTAGATCGACCGGTAAATCGAGAGCTTTGCCTTCCGGCTCAGCTCCTTCTTCACCACAACGGATCGATACAGCGTCCGCATTACTGAAGACGCCGCACCAATCCGCCTGTCGATCTCACGATCCACTCTTCCCCCACTCGTGAACAAGACTCTGAGGTACTTGAACTCCTCCACTTGGGGCAAGATCTCCTCCCCAACCCGGAGATGGCACTCCACCCTTTTCCGGGAGAGAACCATGGACTCGGACTTGGAGGTGCTGATTCCCATCCCAGTCGCTTCACACTTGGCTGCGAACCGATCGAGTTTATAAACATAATATACATTTTTAAAAAACGAAAGAAGAAGTGATGCCAAAAAATACCGACTTAATCATAGTAGTATCGACTAGATACGTGTCTGTACTTGGTATCATTACAGTGGATGTTAGGTGTAGTTCCACCAATGGTGTCTGTTTACATTGTGATGCCGGTGAGCTACGGTGTGTAGTGAAGCATGTTTAGCTATTCCTCGTCCTGCAGTGATAATGCTACTTGTAAGAAACTTACTTTATTTGTCGCCATGGAGACCAGGATTCGTGATTTAGAAGTCGCTAAAACACTGCAGACGGCGGATGGACGTTAGCATGTCTTAAAGCACCTCTTCCTGAGGGCGTTTCAGTGTTATAACTTCACCTTTATCTTTATTTTTTATTTTTTTTAGCGAACATAAAAAAATAATACAGAAATGACAATGAGCATTATTACACTACAAATGGAGCAATACAAATACCAATAGAAATAGCGCTATTGATAATGAACAATACCAATAATGTACCTCTATTATCAACAATACAGTTGTTCAAATGCAACGATACATATACGTAATGATAACTTGAGATACGAAAGAATGCAGAAAAATGGAGGGGGAGAAAGAGAAGCAACCTACATTAACCTTGTAGATTGTTATAGTAACAATAGGTTAAGCTTTGTCAGTGTGCTATGTGTTATACCCAGTTTACCCTAGGGCAACAACGTTCATATATGTTTGATGAAACGTGATTATGTGCATGAGTGTATGTATGTATATGTACTTGTATATGTACAGAATGTGTATATGTGTTTGTACAGTGAATGTATATGTACAGAATGTGTATATGTGTTTTTGTACAGTGAATGTATATGTAAAGTATGTGTATATGTGTGTTTGTACAGTGAATGTATATGTACAGAATGTGTATATGTGTTTGTACAGTGAATGTATATGTAAAGTATGTGTATATGTGTGTTTGTACAGTGATTGTGTATGTACAGAATGTGTATATGTATGTTTGTACAGTGAATGTATATGTACAGTATGTGTATATGTATGTTTGTACAGTGAGTGTATATGTACAGTAAGTGTATATGTATGTTTGTACAGTGAATGTGTATGTACAGAATGTGTATATGTGTGTTTGTACAGTGAATGTATATGTACAGTATGTGTGTGTTTGTACAGTGAATGTATATGTACAGTATGTGTATATGTGTGTTTGTACAGTGAATGTATATGTACAGAATGTGTATATGTGTGTTTGTACAGTGAATGTATATATATGTGTGTTTGTACAGTGAGTGTATATGTACAGTAGGTGTATATGTATGTTTGTACAGTGAATGTGTATGTACATAATGTGTATATATGTGTTTGTACAGTGAATGTATATGTACAGAATGTGTATATGTGTTTTTGTACAGTGAATGTATATGTAAAGTATGTGTATATGTGTGTTTGTACAGTGAATGTATATGTACAGAATGTGTATATGTATTTGTACAGTGAATGTATATGTATTTGTTTGTACAGTGATTGTGTATGTACAGAATGTGTATATGTATGTTTTTACAGTGAATGTATATATATATATATATATATATATATATATATATATATATATATATATATATATATATATATATATATATATGTTTGTACAGTGAGTGTATATGTACAGTATGTGTATATGTATGTTTTGTACAGTGAATGTGTATGTACAGAATGTGTATATGTGTGTTTGTACAGTGAATGTATATGTACAGTATGTGTATATGTGTGTTTGTACAGTGAATGTATATATATATATATATATATATATATATATATATATATGTGTGTTTGTACAGTGAGTGTATATGTACAGTAGGTGTATATGTATGTTTGTACAGTGAATGTGTATGTACATAATGTGTATATGTGTGTTTGTACAGTGAATGTATATGTACAGTATGTGTATACGTGTGTTTGTACAGTGAATGTATAATAATAATAATAATAACTGGGATTTATATAGCGCTTTTCTAAGTACCCAAAGTCGCTTTACATGTAGAACCCATCAAACATTCACACCTGGTGGTGGTAAGATACTTTCATAGCCACAGCTGCCCTGGGGTAGACTGACGGGTAGACTGACGAATGTATATATACAGAATGTGTATATGTATGTTTGTACAGTGAATGTATATGTACAGTATGTGTATGTTTGTACAGTGAGTGTACTGTATATGTACAGTATGTGTATATGTATGTTTGTACAGTGAATGTATATGTACAGTATGTGTATATGTATGTTTGTACAGTGAATGTATATGTACAGTATGTGTATATGTATGTTTGTACAGTGAATGTATATGTACAGAATGTGTATATGTATGTTTGTACAGTGAATGAATATGTACAATATGTCTATATGTATTTTTGTACAGTGAATGTATATGTACATAATGTGTATGTTTGTTTGTACAGTGAGTGTATATGTACAAAATGTGTATATGTATGTTTGTACAGTGAATGTATATGTACAAAATGTGTATATGTATGTTTGTACAGTGAATGTATATGTACAAAATGTGTTTATGTATGTTTGTACAGTGAATGTATATGTACAGTATGTGTATATGTGTTTGTACAGTGAATGTATATGTACAGTATGTGCATATGTATGTTTGTACAGTGAATGTATATGTACAGTATGTGTATATGTATGTTTGTACAGTGAATGCATATGTATGGAATGTGTATATGTATGTTTGTACAGTGAATGTATATGTACAAAATGTGTATATGTATGTTTGTACAGTAAATGTATATGTACAGAATGTGTATATGTGTTTGTACAGTGAATGTATATGTACAGTATGTGCATATGTATGTTTGTACAGTGAATGTATATGTACAGTATGTGTATATGTATGTTTGTACAGTGAATGTATATGTACAGTATGTGTATGTTTGTACAGTGAATGTACTGTATATGTACAGTATGTGTATATGTATGTTTGTACAGTGAATGCATATGTACGGAATGTGTATATGTATGTTTGTACAGTGAATGTATATGTACAAAATGTGTATATGTATGTTTGTACAGTGAATGTATATGTACAGAATGTGTATATGTATGTTTGTACAGTGAATGTATATGTACAGTATGTGTATATATATGTTTGTACAGTGAATGTATATGTACAGTATGTGTATATGTATGTTTGTACAGTGAATGTATATGTACAGAATGTGTATATGTTTGTACAGTGAATGTATATGTACATTATGTGTATATGTGTTTGAACAACAAAAATATTTAGTTTTTAAGCCAAAATTCGTCCGTTCTCCCTTTTCTGTCTACACACTGTGTCTGCTTGTAAGTACTCTGTGTGTGTGCGCTGCCGAACATGCTTGTCTGCTCGTAAACCAGCAATGTCACAACGTGACTTCGACGGGGGCGGGGGGGTGTGGTACCGGTACGTTTCAGAGACGGTATAGTACCGAATATGATTCATTAGTATCGCGGTACTATTCTAATACCAGTATACCGTACAAGCCAACAATAAACTAATAACTGTCATGTGAGATCATGACAACAAGCACTCGCAAAAGCATGTTTCCCTTTCTGCAAACACACTGCCTCGCACCGCAATTATTGACCGCGCACACCAGCTGACCAATCACCAGTCAGATGCACCAAAAGGAAGTTGGATGCAGGCGGAGGGAAGAGTTGGCCTCCAAACTGCAATATTCATCACGAGCAAGTAACAGAAAGCAAACTCCAAACAAGGGAAGCCATACCGCAGTCGTACGGTGCATTACATCGACACGGCTTTAAATCTCAAAGCCTTCAAGCATCCTACTTCCCGGACGGCCACCGGGGAGAAAACATTGCAGTCCGCCTGAAGGGAGCGGCACACATCAGCATGAGGACAGACACGGCATCAAATATGGTGAGGACAGCACAGCTAAATCATTGAAGCAGACTTCAGTGATCGGGACATCGCCTACATCTTCCCATTGGTACGTCAATTAGTATCATGGCCTCTGTTAAGTTAAAGTTAAAGTACCAATGATTGTCACACACACACTAGGTGTGGTGAAATTATGCTCTGCATTTGACCCATCACCCTTGATCGCCCCCTGGGAGGTGAGGGGAGCAGTGAGCAGCAGCGGTGGACACGCACGGTAATCATTTTTTTTTATTTAACCCCCAATTCCAAGCCTTGATGCTGAGTGCCAAGCAGGGAGGTAAAGGCTCCCATTTTTTATAGTCCTTGGTATGACTCGGACGGGGTTTGAACTCACAACCTACCGATCTCAGGCCCGACACTCTAACCACTATTGTGTGTGTGTTTTAATGTGTTTGTGTTTAGGTGTGTGTGTTTATAAGTGTGTGTGTAAACACGCTGGAGAGAGGGAAGGAGATAATGTGAGTGTGTATGTTTATTCCAAAGTTGATAACCTTGTATTTGTTTTAATCTTTCCTTTCTAATCCATTTTCTACCGCTTGTTACTCTTGGTGTCTTCTAGCCGCTCAGGGAAATCATATTGTCTAAAATTAAATGTTCCCATCGATAACGTGACAATGTTAAATGTTGATGAACATCAATGTTAATTGATGTTAAATGACAAAACGGATTATAAAGACAATGTGTATATATATATATATACAGTATATATATATATATATATATATATACAGTATATATATATATAAATATATATATATATATATATATATATACAGTATATATATATGTATATATATATATATATATATACAGTATATATATATATATATATATATATATATATATATATACATATATTTATATATACAGTATACATATATATACACACACACATATATATATATATATATATATATATATATATATATATATATATATACATATATATATATATATATATATATATATATACACACACACAATACACATATATATATATATATATATATATATATATATATATATATATACACACACAATACATATATATATATATATATATATACACACAATACATACATATATATATATATATATATATATATATATATATATATATATATATATATATATATATATATATATATATATATATATATATATATATATATATATATATATATATATACACACACACACACACACAGCCTGGCCCCCGGCCTAATTTTTTTAACCCAATGCAACCCCCGAGCCAAAAAGTTTGGGGACCCCTGTTGTAAACAAATGCCATGGCTGGATCCACACCTGACATCCACTGTAATGATACCAAGTACAAGAGTGTATCTAGTCGATACTACTGTGATTAAGTCTATTTTTTATCGTCACAAAATATTTTTTTCCTTTTTAAAAAAATTCATATTATGTTTATAAACTCAGTAAATATGTCCCTGGACACATGAGGACTTTGAATATGACCAATGTATGATTCTGTAACGACTTGGTATCGGATTGATACCTACATTTGTGGTATCACTCAAAACTAATGTAAAGTATCAAACAACAGAAGAATAAGTGATTATTACATTTTAACAGAAGTGTAGATCGAACATGTTAAAAGAGAAAATAACCAGGTATTAACAATAAATGA
Source organism: Nerophis lumbriciformis (assembly GCF_033978685.3). Lineage (NCBI taxonomy): Eukaryota > Metazoa > Chordata > Actinopteri > Syngnathiformes > Syngnathidae > Nerophis > Nerophis lumbriciformis. Next base: position 37,002,016 of record NC_084550.2, on the reverse strand, counting down.
ACAAGTGGATTAATAATCTTTTTTTTTACAGCTTGTCCTTGATAATGTTGACTAAATACTGATAAATGACACATTTTGTTACTGCACATGTCAGCAGACTAATCAGTCTTTGTTTGTTTACTTACTACTAAAAGGCAAGATTGTTCTTCAATTGCAATAATAAACATATGTTTAATGTACCGTAATAGTTTTTGTTAAAATAAAGCCAATATTGCCATTTTTTGTGCTCCACTTTATTTAGAAAAGTATCAAAATACATTCTGGTACCGGTACCAACATATTGCTATCGGGACAACCCTACAGGAACTCAAAGATGGCAGTGAGTCAGGAGCAAAGAAGATGGTGGAACAATTTTCCCAAGTAGCATTGGACAGAGCGCAAACCTCCTAAGCATGACTGAATCCCGACATGTTAGGGATCCAAAGAAATGATGACACCCTGAATGCATCTTGGGTGTCATGGAGAAGCATGGCTCAGGTGGTAAAGTGGTTGGCCCCCAAACAGATGGTTGCGAGTTTGATCCGTAGTCCCTCTATGAACAATGCGAAGTATCTTTGAGCAAGATACTGAACCCCCGGTTGCTACGAATGCTGACTCATCAGTAGGTCAATTTGGAAATAGTATCAAAGTGCTTTGAGTACTTTAAAGGTACAACATCGCTATACATAAATAATCCATGTACCATTTACATGTGACTTGAACAGTTTATTTGTTATACGTTTGTTACGTCTCGTCTCGATTACTGTAACGTATTATTTTCAGGCTTCCCTATGTCTAAGATTAAAAGATTACAGTTGGTACAAAATGCGGCTGCAAGACTTTGGACAAGAACAAGAAAGTTTGATCATATTACACCTATACTGTATGCACCTTTACATACCTATGTACATATATACCTATATATATACACCTTTATATACCTATATACATATATACCTATATATACAGGTAAAAGCCAGTAAATTAGAATATTTTGAAAAACTTGATTTATTTCAGTAATTGCATTCAAAAGGTGTAACTTGTACATTTATTCATTGCACACAGACTGATGCATTCAAATGTTTATTTTATTTAATTTTGATGATTTGAAGTGGCAACAAATGAAAATCCAAAATTCCGTGTGTCACAAAATTAGAATATTACTTAAGGCTAATACAAAAAAGGGATTTTTAGAAATGTTGGCCAACTGAAAAGTATGAAAATGAAAAATATGAGCATGTACAATACTCAATACTTGGTTGGAGCTCCTTTTGCCTCAATTACTGCGTTAATGCGGCGTGGCATGGAGTCGATGAGTTTCTGGCACTGCTCAGGTGTTATGAGAGCCCAGGTTGCTCTGATAGTGGCCTTCAACTCTTCTGCGTTTTTGGGTCTGGCATTCTGCATCTTCCTTTTCACAATACCCCACAGATTTTCCATGGGGCTAAGGTCAGGGGAGTTGGCGGGCCAATTTAGAACAGAAATACCATGGTCCGTAAACCAGGCACGGGTAGATTTTGCGCTGTGTGCAGGCGCCAAGTCCTGTTGGAACTTGAAATCTCCATCTCCATAGAGCAGGTCAGCAGCAGGAAGCATGAAGTGCTCTAAAACTTGCTGGTAGACGGCTGCGTTGACCCTGGATCTCAGGAAACAGAGTGGACCGACACCAGCAGATGACATGGCACCCCAAACCATCACTGATGGTGGAAACTTTACACTAGACTTCAGGCAACGTGGATCCTGTGCCTCTCCTGTCTTCCTCCAGACTCTGGGACCTCGATTTCCAAAGGAAATGCAAAATTTGCATGGTTGGGTGATGGTTTGGGGTGCCATGTCATCTGCTGGTGCTTTCTGCTCTGCCCCCCTCTACTTCGTGGAGAGGTTACTAGGTGACCACAGATGAGTCGCTAGCTGTTCAAAGTCAGGACCACTCATCTGTACATTGATGACGTCTCTGCGCTGCTGACTTGTCTCCACTCAAGATGATCCCCTGCTGGCCCCACTAAGGACTGGACTTTCACACTATTAACTAGATACACTTGACGTCCATTGCACCGGTCCTCTCCAAGGTTTCTCATTATCATCCCATTGGGTTTAGTTTTTTCTTACCCTGATGTGGGATCTGAGCCGAGGATGTCGTTGTGGCTTGTGCAGCCCTTCGAGAAACTTTGATTGACTGATTGATTGATATCTCGTTCACCTTATGTTTTTGGTGAGTTCATTCATTTTGTAGTCAGAGGATATGAACGTTGAAGCAAACTAAAAAGTGGTTCAGCAAAGTAAGCTTGAGATGACACCAAGAGAGGCTATGGAAGAGGAAGTGAAGTGATACGAGTGCTTGATGCCGCTCCTCAAAACGTCCTGGACACCAATCCAACTCATTCCCTACCACCCCAACTCATCGAAAACCTGTCAATGTGAACCATGTTGACAGAAAACTATGAACACTACCTCAAGGACAATCTATCGCACGGGTTCTTAACCTTTTAGACCTCGGAGCAAAACTTTTCCATTGAAGCCCACTCAAATAACACTGAATAAGTAATCTTACTCTTGATTCTATTCATATTCAATACTTATATTTAACCTACTTACTGTTTAACAGGATACAATCCTATCAAATGATATAAAAAGCATGTGTTAATCCCAAAGATTATTATCAATGTTTAGGTTAGGCTGATTAAAAAAAGTATATATACTGCAAAACAAGGGACTCATAAAAACTGCTGAAAAATCAATTTGAATAAAATTGTGTAGTGCTAAAATAAACACATTATAACCAAATTAATAACAATATTATGTATCCTAAATAAACTGTCAATACAATTAAAGTGCATATGAAAATACAGCTTCAACACTTTATTCAAAATAAGAAACTTATTTATGACTTTAGCTCCAGACTTTCCTTCTGTTTGATTGATATTGTTGTTAATTAAGAACCAGCGATAATCGCGGGGTTACAGTTAGACCGCCCTGTAGTATGTACATGTCCCTCAAAGTAGGGACACGTTTTGTTTTATGTTTTTTTTACGAATATTGCATGTGTTTGAAGTATTTTTAGGCTCTCCAAACATCTTTCACAGACACACTTAAAACAAACTCCCTATGCTCTTAAACACTTCATACGCTCTAAAACCTAACGTATATTCCGGACTAATCTATGGATTTTTCTTCACTGACGGCCGGCTATAATCTAAATAAAACCATCCATCCATCCATCCATTTTCTACCGCTTATCCCTTTTGGGGTCGCGGGGGGCGCTGGAGCCTATCTCAGCTACAATCGGGCAGCAAAAACTAAAAAAACAAACAAGCAACCACACTGAATAGGTGTGTTATTGTTTGAGCGTTGGCACCATCTATTGGACGATTTCTCTCACTGCAGGTGCTGCAGTGGTTGCATTCCCTTAGCTATAAACCTACCGGAAGTACAGTTGCAGTTCAGTTTTCTAGCTGTCCAATTTATCCATCCATCCATCCATTTTCTACCGCTTATTCCCTTTGGGGTCGCGGGGGGCGCTGGAGCCTATCTCAGCTACAATCGGGCGGAAGGCGGGGTACACCCTGGACAAGTCGCTACCTCATCGCAGCTGTCCAATTTAGTTTTACAGTATAACTGAAACAATTTGTACTTACTAAACTTAAGAGTGGCCCTATCTGAGGAGAGCTGGGCAGAGATTTTAAGTAGAGTTCATAAGTCTATTTGTGCTAAACACAGGCTCATCCAATGCAAGCTAATACATTGTACTTATTACACCAGGCTAAGATGTATGAAGAAATATCGGTGTTATGTGATCGGTGTTTTTTAATACTTTGTCTTTGGTAATTGCCGAAAAGACCAAACCGATTACTCTATGTAAACTACTGCAAAGTAGTACCCTAAAAATCTTGTAGCATTCAATACTTTGTTGGCTAAAAGACTCTCATTGTCTTACATTGGAAGGCAACAGAGTCTCCTTGCCACACCCGCTGGATTAAAAATGAAAACTGGAGAAAACTAGGCTGACATTGAACGGTTCTCTGAGGTTTTTTAAAGTATGTAAAGAGACTGATCTCAAATTTAACCCCGAGTGAAAAGTAATTGAAAGGTAGATAATTGATGAGCCTTTTGTCTGCTTAGTTTGCACCGTGTTGGGGACATTCAGTAGTGCAGTTGTCTGTGGCTTCATGCCAATATATGCCTGTTCTTATTTGACTGGTACATGTGTTTTTTTGTTTTTCTAATGGTATTGTATGTATATTTTGTGTGGGTTACTTGTATGGGGGAGGAAAAGAGAACAGTTGACATGGGTTTAATTGTATTTCTGGATTGTACATGTCGGAAAGCCCAGGGGTAGTAGTGCCAACAAGCATTTTTGTGATTTAGGGATAAACACCTTCCAAGCCACCCCAGGAAAACTGATGTTTAAATGTATATGTGGACTGCAAGGTTCCGAGAATGATCTTATTAGACATATAACAAATCCTAGGTGTAGTTCTTTTAGGTACCAATGCAGTTAACAGTATTCTGTCTTTATTTTGTCATTATGCATACTTTCTGAATAAATTACGTGATAATGTTCATCAGTCAACTCACTGGTGTTAATTTTCAACATATCAAGATAAACAAAATTATATCAAAATCAAATTACAGGATGTTATTTAAGTAGTTTGATCATTTTCCTCGACTGGTGCACTGACATGTGGTTTATTTTTTTTTACATATGTAGCATCATCTACAAAGATACAAAAAATTGCTATTGCGACATCTAGTGGACACATTTACAACAGCAGTTTCTTTCATTCAAAAATTCCGGCTCATTTGTATACTTAGCAAACTGTGGAGAGAGAGTGTGATCAGCGTGCCTACAAGAGCAAAGGTCACCGCCTCTGTCCATGGTGCTGAAGACAGAGCACCATCAGACGGGGGCGTGGCATGTGCTGACGGCGAGACACAGCTGGCAGGTGATTAGATTTCACAGGTGGTACGTGTTAATCTAATCATCTGTTGTCTTTAACAGTAAGCGGCCGGGAGCAGAGCGGGAGGAAGATACGGACGTGGCTGAAAGTCACGTTCTAGTAGAGAAAACTGTTGTTGGTGTCGGAGGCAGATATTTACATATATCCGAATTTGAGTGTTACTTCTTTTCATTTCATTTTCATATTACAAAACAGCTAGTGTTTTTCTTCCAAATGTGGTCTTTTGGTTGTCTGCAAAACTGTGTACTTAACCTTGAAGTGAGGAATGTTAGAGAGAGAGATAATAAGCATTTGTTTTGGCTAGAGAGACATGACTGCCAGGGACTTAAGAGGGGAGAGGGTTTTCGGGGAGGGCAGACCATCTTAGCGGCGCAATTGAATGTTCTATGCTGGACTGGTCTCAATGTATATCTGCAAAGCTTTGCAAATATATTACAAAATACCTATTCTGTCTCTGGTGGTTTTTCTACTCAGCTTTACGTGTCGTAAAGAGCTTGGGAGCGACTTGTGACTTGAATTCCCTGGGAGGAACAACTGGTCCAAAACGCTCATTTGTATACTTAGCAAACTGTGGAGAGAGAGTGTGATCAGCGTGCCTACAGGAGCAAAAGGTCACCGCCTCTGTCCATGGTGCTGAAGACAGAGCACCATCAGACAGGGGCGTGGCATGTGCTGACGGCGAGACACAGCTGGCAGGTGATTAGATTTCACAGGTGGTACGTGTTAATCTAATCATCTGTTGTCTTTAACGGTAAGCGGCCGGGAGCAGAGCGGGAGGAAGATATGGACGTGGCTGAAAAGTCACGTTCTAGTAGAGAAAACTGTTGTTGGTAAGAAAAACATTCATTAAAACCTTGTTGAACCTGCACGCTGGGCTCTTGTGCCGTGTCTGCAGTGGAGCTGCTGGGAGACGACTTCCACACAAAATCGTCCCGCGGGCCGGATAAAACCTGTTCGCGGGCCAAAACCCGGCCCCTGGTGTAGACACATTTTTAAAGTATATATATATATTTATATAAATATATATATATTTTTTTATTACTACTTTAATTTATTTATTAGATGCCTTTTTACTGAATATGCACAAGCACTGTTTTGATATTATGTGATAATGCATTTTATACTGTATTTTGTTTGTATTATGTACTGTATGTGATTGTAGGTCTACTTGGATGTTGGAGTCTGCAATGAAGCTTGATTGATGACAACAGGAAGTCTAACTAGGAAAATAAGAGCATAGACAGGAAACTTAAAAACTACAACAGAAAAACACAAGACAACTCCCAACCTGGCATGAGGGATCTGTTCTGGATGTTTTGTAGGCTGACAGCAAAACCATTCCAGTAAGTCCCTATGACTTCTTGCCATCGAACAATGATCGGAATGTACGGGCCTTGACAGAGCGCCTAGGACTGACTCCATGGTTGTCATCTAGTGTCTCCTGGGACATTTCTGTTCTTTCAAAATGAAAATGTAAAGGAGGTGTCCCTGACCCTGCTGAGCGTGATACAAGACTTGGCATGGCAGAAACTGATGCCCCCCGAGGGACTGCCAGATCTGAAGTGACACGAGCAGAGCCTTGTGTGAAAACCAAATGTACCATATGGAGCACATGTCCTTCCCTAACAGCCCAGAGCGAGGACTTCAAGAAGGTTTGATGCTAGCTTCCCTATCTCTTTCCATGTAAGGTACTCAAGTGAGTTGAAAATTCACTGGCCTTGTCAAGGCTGGAGAAAGGTTGTCCGTCAAAAAAGGTCACACAATGTAGTCTTTCATAGCCATCACTAATACCGATTGGAAGTGCAGGGTCAGGCAGGGCTGTGGTACAAAAGTACTGTTATGTTCAGAGCTCACTGCAACCTTGTCAATTCTAGCCTCACCTCCTATAGCCTGGATTTGAGAGGCTTTCTAGGGAAAGGCCTAAATAAATGTTTCTGTGAATGTACAAGGTCAACATGGATGGCAAATACAAGGGAGACTAATGGTCATAGGACAGATCTGGGCAAATTAAGATATTCCAAATAATATTTTTAATCTTCAAGATGGAAACTGTAGCTGCCATTATTGATTGATTGATTGATTGATTGAAACATTTATTAGTAGATTGCACAGTGAAGTACATATTCCGTACAATTGACCACTAAATGGTAACACCCGAATAAGTTTTTCAACTTGTTTAAGTCGGGGTCCACTTAAATTGATTCATGATACAGATATATACTATTTTCATAATACAGTCATCGCACAAGATAATCATCACAGTATATACATTGAATTATTTACATTATTTACAATCCGAGGTGTGGGATATGAAGGGGGGGGGGGGGGGGGGGGGGGTGCAGTTTGGTTGGTATCAACACTTCAGTCATCAACAATTGCGTCATCAGAGAAATTGACATTGGAACAGTGTAGGTCTGGCTTGGTACATATGTACAGCAAGTATTGGACACAGAGAGAGAGATCAGAAATTATAAGAAAAAGTGACTACATTTGATTGTTTACATTTGATTATTTACAATCCGAGGAGGTATGATGAGGAAGGGAGGGTGTTAGTTTAGGTTGAAGTTGCCTGGAGGTGTTCTTTTAGTGCGGTTTTGAAGGAGGATAGAGATGCCCTTTCTTTTACACCTGTTGGGAGTGCATTCCACATTGATGTGGTATAGAAAGAGATTGAGTTAAGACCTTTGTTAGATCGGAATCTGGGTTTAACGTGGTTAGTGGAGCTCCCCCTGGTGTTGTGGTTATGGCGGTCATTTACATTAAGGAAGTAGTTTGACATGTACTTCGGTATCAGGGAGGTGTAGTGGATTTTATAGACTAGGCTCAGTGCAAGTTGTTTTACTCTGTCCTCCACCCTGAGCCAGCCCACTTTGGAGAAGTGGGTAGGAGTGAGGTGGGATCTGGGGTGGAGGTCTAGAAGTAATCTGACTAGCTTGTCCTGGGATGTTTGGAGTCTAGATTTGAGGGTTTTGGGGGTGCTAGGGTACCAGGAGGTGCATGCGTAATCGAAAAACGGTTGAACGAGAGTTCCCGCCAGAATCCTCATGGTGCTTTTGTTGACCAGAGAGGAGATTCTATAGAGAAATCTCATTCGTTGGTTGACCTTTTTGATTACCTTGGTTGCCATTTTATCACAGGAAAGATTAGCCTCTAGAATGGAACCTAGGTAGGTGACCTCATCCTTCCTGGCGATAACAATGTCACCCACTTTTATAGTGAAGTCACTGACTTTCTTAAGGTTTATGTGGGACCCAAACAGGATGGATTCCGTTTTACCCAAGTGTATGGATAGCGTGTTGCCAGTGAGCCAGGTGCAAATTCTACAGAGCTCAGCACTGAGGATTTTCTCCACCTGTGACTTGTCCTTGCCGGATACCAGCAGGCCCGAGTCATCCGCAAACAAAAACAATTCACAGTCGCATGCTGATGACATGTCGTTTATGTATATTAGGAACAGTAAAGGTCCCAATATACTGCCTTGGGGGACACCACAGCTTACTGAGAAGGAGGGGGGACACGGTGCCGTTCAACTCAACCACCTGTTTCCTCCCCTCCAAGTAAGATTGCATCCAGCTCGATGAGGTTTTATCAAATTCGATTGCTCTGAGGTTATCCAACAGTATAGCGTGGTTAACGGTGTCAAAGGCCTTCTGAAGGTCCAGCATGACCATACCGCAGTATTTGCCCGCGTCCACCTCATGTTTGATGTGGTCGGTCAGATAGAGAAGGCATGTGTCAGTGGAGTGGTTAGTTCTGAAGCCGGATTGGAATGTATGATGTGCAGTGATGTTTTCTAATGACCGTAAGTCTTGAACTATACAAAGTATTTCAATGGTTGGAATCTGCACTTTTGCATGACTTACTAGTTACTATGGTATTTCAATTAGTTACTATGGTCATCTAATTAGTTACTATGGTAATCTAAGTCACAGCAGCTCAGACGAGGCACCAAGCAGTGTGGGTTGGGAGCGTTTCCACAGAGTATTTCTACAGTGGCCAGCCTGAAATGCGGGTGTCAGGGACAGACGTGGAAGGAGATGTTTACAACAAAGTTGTAAAGCTTAGTGATGTATCAGATATATCAGATTGTAGGTTTTTTTTTATCTCGCTGTGTTTATTGCATTTTTGTTGCGTTTCGCTTGATTGTAAAATATGTGGATGAGAGAGTAGGGGGTGACGTTCATATGTTGTCAATAGTCAGTGTTTTATCGTTCATAGTTAATATTGTAAATCCCACATTCTTTATTTTCATGTACATTCTGGGTGTCTCAGTCAGTAAAAAAATTTAAAATTCCATAACGTTTTTAGCTTTCAATCAGACATTAATGTGAGGTTTTGTATTAAGTGTTCCTAAAAATAGGACCCAAGCACACATGCTGTACAGCAGATTTTCACAGCTTGGATATACATTTATGTGTGTGTGTGTGTGTGTGTGTGTGTGTATATATATATATATATGTGTATACTAGGGATGTCCGATAATGTCTTTTTGCCGAAATCCGATATTCCGATACTGTCCAATTCTTTTATTACAGATATCAATATCAACCGATACGATATCAACCGATATATACAGTTGTGGAATTAACACATTATTATGCCTGAATTGGAAAACCAGGTATGGTGAAGATAAGGTACTTTGTAAAAAAAATCATAAAATAAAATAAGATAAATAAATTAAAAACATTTTCTTGAATAAAAAAGAAAGTAAAACAATGTAAAAACAGTTACATAGAAACTAGTAATTAATGAAAATTAGTACAATTAACTGTGAAAGGTTAGGACTATTAGTGGACCAATCATGTGTGCTTATGGATTGTATCCCTTGCAGATTGTATTGTTATATATTGATATATAATGTAAGAACCAGAATATTAAAGACCTACTGAAACCCACTACTACCGACCACGCAGTCTGATAGTTTATATATCAATGATGAAATCTTAACATTGCAACACATGCCAATTAGCTTCCTAAAGTGCAATTTTAAATTTCGCGCGACATATCCTGGTAAAAACGTCTCGGTATGATGACGCCGGCGCGTGACGTCACGGATTGTAGAGGACATTTTGGGACAGCATGGTGGCCAGCTATTAAGTCGTCTGTTTTCATCGCAAAATTCCACAGTATTCTGGACATCTGTGTTGGTGAATCTTTTGCAATTTGTTCAATGAACAATGGAGACAGCAAAGAAGAAAGCTGTAGGAGGGAAGCGGTGTAATGAGGCCGACTGCAGCAACACAAACACAGCCGGTGTTTCATTGTTTACATTCCCGAAAGATGACAGTCAATCTTTACCATTGGCCTGTGGAGAACTGGGACAACAGTGACTCTTACAAGGAGGACTTTGAGTTGGATACGCAGACACGGTACCGTGAGTACGCTTCCAAACATTTGATCGCTTGCCCGTACGTGCGTGCCGCTATGTGCATGTCACGTACGTAACTTTGGGGAAATATATGTGCTGTATGAACTTTGGGGAGGTGAACGACACTTTGGGCTGTGGGATTGAGTGTGTTGGGCAGGTTGTATGGATGGGAGGGGGCAGGTGTTTGTTATGCGGGATTAATTTGTGGCATATTAAATATAAGCCTGGTTGTGTTGTGGCTAATAGAGTATATACCTGTATATGTCTTGTGTTCATTTACTGTTTTAGTCATTCGCAGCTGAATATCAGGTCCCACCCGTCTCTCACAGCATCTTCCCTATCTGAATCGCTCCCACTGCCCTCTAGTCCTTCACTCTCACTTTCCTCATCCACAAATCTTACATCCTCGCTCAAATTAATGGGGAAATTGTCGCTTTCTCGGTCCGAATCGCTCCCACTGCCCTCTAGTCCTTCACTCTCACTTTCCTCATCCACAAATCTTACATCCTCGCTCAAATTAATGGGGAAATCGTCGCTTTCTCGGTCCGAATCGCTCTCGCTGCTGGTGGCCATGATTGTAAACAATGTGCGGATGTGAGGAGCTCCACAACCTGTGACGTCACGCTACTCGTCTGCTACTTCCGGTAGAGGCAAGGCTTTTTTTATCAGCGACCAAAAGTTACGAACTTTATTGTCGATGTTCTCTACTAAATCCTTTCAGCAAAAATATGGCAATATCGCGAAATGATCAAGTATGACACATAGAATGGACCTGCTATCCCCGTTTAAATAAGAAAATCGCATTTCAGTAGGCCTTTAATAACAGAAAGAAACAACCCTTTTGTGTGAATGAGTGTGAAATGGGGGAGGGAGGTTTTTTGGGTTGGTGCACTAATTGTAAGTTTATCTTGTGTTTTTTTATGTTGATTTAATAAAATAAAAATAAAAAAATAAAATAAAAACAAAAAAACAAAAAAAACGATACCGATAATAAAAAAAACGATACCAATAATTTCCGATATTACATTTTAACGCATTTATCGGCCGATAAACATCTCTAGTGTATACATATGTGTTTGGATGTATATACATAACTATACAGAGATATATTGATATAAAACGGACCCCCAGACACATTTTTTCTCTAAATTTGGCCCCCCGAGAAAAAATAATTGCCCAGGCCTGTTATAGGACGTATGAAAATATGCATATATTTATTTGAGCCTACTAGTAAATAAACATAAGAGTAAAGGTTCAGTGCTTTTTGGTGGTAGAGGAATGATATATGCACAATTTGCAGTGCTAACTGTTAGTTTTCAAACACTGCTCAGTTTGTTACATTAGTTATTTGCGAAATGATTCATGAAAAAATGTGACATTTGGCCAATCAAGTGTGTTGTTTGAAATCTCTTGTTTTTCTAAAATTGGTTTGGTTGAGCCTTTTAAGCAGTCCCTCCAAGAATGTCCGACGTCGCCAACTCAATTAGCGTAGCAACACAAATGCAACTACAACACCCATAGTACTGGGGTCCTGCAGTTTTAAAAGTTCAGTAACAAATCTGAACTACATTATGTGAAAATTTAATTAAGCAAGAAAATCCTAAAAATAAGTCCAGAATACAGAAAGTGATAGAATTATTTGATTCTTAAAACACTTTCTGATATTTCCTGACGATTTCATTAAATCCGCCTATAACCTTTTTAGCCATGTTGGTAACAAGCAGACAAACAACCCCAGCAAATACACTATATTACCAAAAATATTTGGCCACCCTTCCAAATAATCAGAATCAAGTGTCTTAATCACTTGGCCCGGCCACAGGTGTATACAATCAAGCACTTAGGCATGGAGATTGTTTCTACAAACATTTGTGAAAGAATGGGCCGCTCTCAGTGATTTCCAGCGTGGAACTGTCATAGGATGCCACCTGTGCAACAAGTCCAGTCGTGAAATGTCCTCGCTCCTAAATATTTCAAAGTCAACAATTCTATGAAAATGGAAGAGTTTTGGGAACAACAGCAACTCGGCCACTAAGTAGTAGGCCACGTAAACTGACAGAGAGGGGTCAGCGGATGCTGAAGCGCATAGTGCAAAGACTTTCTGCACAGTCAGTTGCTACAGAGCTCCAAACTTCATGTGAGCTTCCAATTAGCCCACGTACAGAACGCAGAGAGCTTCATGGAATGGGTTTCCATGGCCGAGTAGCTGCATCTAAACCATACATAACCAAGTCCAATGCAAAGCGTCGGATGCAGTGGTGTAAAGCACGTCGCCACTGGACTCTAGAGCGGTGGAGAAGCCTTCTCTGGAGTGATGAATCACGCTTTTCCATCCGGCAATCTGATGGACGAGTCTGGGTTTGGAGGTTGCCAGGAGAACGGTACATTTCGGACAGCATTGTATGAAATTTGGTGGAGGAGGAATTATTGTGTGGTGTTGTTTTTCAGGAGTTGTGTTTGGCCCCTTAGTTCTAGTGAAAGGAACTTTAAATGCTCCAGGATACCAAAAAATGTTGGACAATTCCATGCTCCCAACCTTGTGGGAACAGTTAGTTGCGGGCCCCTTCCTCTTCCAACATGACTTCACCAGTGCACAAAGCAAGGTACATTAAGACATGGATGGCAGAGTCTGGTGTGGATGGACTTGACTGGCCTGCACAGAGTCCTGACCTGAACCCGATAGAACACCTTTGGGATGAATTAGTACACAGACTGAGGGCCAGGCCTTCTCAACCAACATCAGTGTGAGACCTCACCAATGTGCTTTTGGAAGAATGGTCGAAAATTCCTATAAACACACTCCGCAACCTTGTGGACAGCCTTCCCAGAAGAGTTGAAGCTGTAATAGCTGCACTAGGTGGACTGACATCATATTGAACCCTATAGGTTAGGAATGGGATGGAACTTCAAATTCATATGTGAGTCAAGGCAGGTGGCCAAATACTTTTGGAAATAGTGTACATAACACCCTGACATAGGTCATTTGTCAAAGAATAAATGAAATTGTCATGTCCCTGCTTGTTTGTTTTGTTTGTCTGTCACTTGCAAAAAAGATACAAGGAAAGTTTCACTATTTGCATCAATCTCAGCACTTCAACAAGATGAAATGAACAAAGTGAACCCTCTTGCAGTCATCTACCGAGTATAAGTCGCTCCGGAGTATAAGTCGCTCTGGAGTATAAGTTGCACCGGCCGAAAATGCATAATAAAGAAGGAAAAAAACATATATAAGTCGCACCGAAGTATAAGTATTTGATAAAACCCTACACCAAGAATAGACATTTGAAAGGCAATTTAAAATAAATAAAGAATAGTGAACAACAGGCTGACTAAGTGTACGTTATATGAGGCATAAATAACCAACTGAGAACGTGCCTGGTATGTTAACGTAACATATTATGGTAATAGTCATTCAAATAACTATAACATATAGAACATGCTATACGTTTACCAAACAATCTGTCACTCCTAATCGCTAAATCCCATGAAATCTTATACGTCTAGTCTCTTACGTGAATGAGCTAAAAAATATTATTTGATATTTTACGGTAATGTGTTAATAATTTCACACATAAGTCGCTCCTGAGTATAAGTCGCACCCAAACTATGAAAAAAACTGTGACTTATAGTCCGAAAAATACGGTATTATCGTTGTCTCTGTGTGTGTGTATGTTTACGTCCCTGCCTCCACCCACAGTTGATCCTAATAACTCATACGTAACGTCGTGGAAATGATCCGGATCTAATCTAATCAGCTGTTCCTTCTCACTTATCAGACATTTCCTAAAATTTTCATCAAAATCCATCCATAACTTTCTGAGTTATGTTGCTAACTAAAATCACCAACTAAGTGACAAACCCCAGCAAATACAAAACCTCCCGGGGCAGGTAATAACCTGTAATAACTGAATTTCCTGAGTGTTGTTAATGTTACCATGGAGCGTGCTGCCAGGCAGCGTGACCCCGAGATGCAGAGTAGGTAGGTGATGTGTGCAAGCAGGTCATTTTATGAGGTACCAGAGAAGGCAAAAAAATAAAGAAGCCACTACCAGAAGAAGCAAAGTTATACATGAATAAACTAACACAATTGTGCACTCAATAATGCACCAGCACTGTTTAAGACAAAATGCTGGCAAATAAAGCCTTCAAAAGATGATTGTCAACAGGTGCGTCTCCTAATCACCAAACAGTGGCAGGTGTGTCAATTAGCGCTCCACACTGGCTTGAAAGTGCACAGCAAGTGCAAAAACAGGAAGAAGGAGGGCTGACACAGAAGTAAACACAAAACATGGAAAACAATAGACAGAGTCTGTCACCTGTCATAGCACATCATCACAGTTACTTTTCATAACAATGAGGAGAGGTGAATATTGCCTTGTCAGGGATGAAACAATACCAAAGGTGGCAGGTCTGCGCTTATCAATTGGATTATTATAAAGTGCATTTCTACACTCAGATACCGCGGCAGTCTTTACTTGCCCTTGAGGCAAAACTGTGTCATTGAAGACGGGCAGTTTAATATGTGATATTTTGTCAGGAATGACAAGTGTCCTATTTTAAGGGGAAAGTTAATTATCAATAAAAAAATAAAAATAAAAAAAGAGTCATCAGTTATCTTTGAAGGTTGAATGTCCTCAAACTACAGCCCGTGTGTGGGACGCGGCTTGCCGGGGTCCACAACCCGACCCGCGTGACGTCCCAAGGTAAAACAAAAATATATTGTCCAGCCGCTCAGACAAATATTACTATTTATGTAGATGCCCATATCTGCTGTACATATTAACTTTACAAAAGACAAGTGTGGGATACTGCAAGGCGGATGCGCGCACATTTTCAAGACTTACTCAGATCCCAAATACAGATCAGCGGGTACCAGAAGGTAAGAAAAGCTGCTTTTGCATAATATTGTGAAACAAAACGCCAGATATGTCTTACCTTATACATACACCATAATAATACTCGTAAATTGAAGCATAGTACAATCCATCAAGCGGTGCGGCTTCATAGCTTACCAAAATCGTACTAAAACATGATAGATTTTTGATCACCGTGTGCAATGTTCTATATTTTCAACATATAAAATGTTGGTGTTGTTTACTTGAGTCATATTGCAGTGCCATAGACTGTCATCATAGTGCAGTCTACACGTATCTCTTATGTGTGACTGCCATCTCCTGGTCACACTTATCATTTCACCATTTACCAAGTAGAATAGCTTCAAGGTCGTTAAACTTATTCTGTACATTAGGCGCACCGGGTTATAAGGCGCACTGTCGAGTTTTGAGAAAATGAAAGGATTATGTGCGCCTTATAGTCCAAAAAATATGGTATTTTGATTGAAAAAACATTCCAATGGTTTGTCCAATCTAAATGTCCATTCCTTTCGAATTCATAATTTTGCCTTGTAGAATGGAAAGCTTTTAATATACTTGCTAATTCCCTGCTAAAAACTCACTCCTATTGACGGGTCCATCCATCCATCTTCTTCCGCTTATCTGAGGTTGGGTCGCAGGGAAGCCCAGACTTCCCTCTCCCCAGCCACTTCGTCCAGATCCTCCCGGCGGATCCCGAGGCGTTCCCAGGCCAGCCGGTAGAGATAGTCTTCCCAGCGTGTCCTGGGTCTTCCCCGTGGCCTCCTACCGGTCGGACGTGCCCGAAACACCTTCCTAGGGAGGTGTTCGGGTGGCATCCTGACCAGATGCCCGAACCACCTCATCTGGCTCCTCTCGATGTGGAGGAGCAGCTGCTTTACTTTGAGCTCCCCCCGGATGACAGAGCTTCTCACCCTATCTCTAAGGGAGAGCCCCGCCACCCGGCGGAGGAAACTCATTTCGGCCGCTTGTACCCATGATCTTGTCCTTTCGGTTATAACCCAAAGCTCATGACCTTAGGTGAGGATGGGAACGTAGATCGACCGGTAAATCGAGACCTTTGCCTTCCGGCTCAGCTCCTTCTTCACCACAACGGATCGATACAGCGTCCGCATTACTGAAGACGCCGCACCGATCCGCCTGTCGATCTCACGATCCACTATTCCCCCACTCGTGAACAAGACTCCGAGGTACTTAAACTCCTCCACTTGGGGCAAGATCTCCTCCCCAACCCGGAGATGGCACTCCACCCTTTTCCGATGATTCCCATCGCTTCACACTGGGCTGCGAACCGATCCAGTGAGAACTGAAGATCTTGGCCAGATGAAGCCATCAGGACCACATCATCTGCAAATAGCAGAGACCTAATCCTGCAGCCACCAAACCAGATCCCCTCAACGCCCTGACTGCGCCTAGAAATTCTGTCCATAAAAGTTATGAACAGAATCGGTGACAAAGGGCAGCCTTGGCGGAGTCCAACCCTCACTGGAAACGGGTCCGACTTACTGCCGGCAATGCGGACCAAGCTCTGGCACTGATCATACAGGGAGCGGACTGCCACAATCAGACAGTCTGATACCCCATACTCTCTGAGCACTCCCCACAGGACTTCCCGAGGGACACGGTCGAATGCCTTCTCCAAGTCCACAAAACACATGTAGACTGGTTGGGCAAACTCCCATGCACCCTCAAGGACCCTGCCGAGAGTATAGAGCTGGTCCACAGTTCCACAACCAGGACGAAAACCACACTGTTCCTCCTGAATCCGAGGTTCGACTATCCGGCGTAGCCTCCTCTCCAGTACACCTGAATAGACCTTACCGGGAAGGCTGAGGAGTGT